>NC_059328.1:179914794-180216669 GCF_018350155.1 Leopardus geoffroyi | reverse complement strand
TAAATCCCTCATGAGCTAGGAATTGTTCCAGTCTAGGTGGTGGTAACAGGCACTAATTTTTTAATGTGGATCTTCCCTTACCTTGAGTGGTTTCCTCATATCAAAATTTCTGATGAATACTTAATTGCAGGCTCCAGGACTGCTGTGAAGCTCTCCCCTCTCCGTTATTTTGTCTTGTGAACTCTACCTTACTACTATCAGAGACTCAGTTCTGTCTTTTCCTCAGATGAATTCTCCAGTTTCTCTACTGGCAACGTGAGCAGGGAACTCTGCTGCATCAAGACAATAAGTTAGTGAAATTCCTTTCACTTGTTTGCCCATCTTAGAATCATTATTCTACTTTGTTGCCAAAGTGCAGTATCTCAAAGTTGCTGTATCACAGTTTTGGGTTGTTTTTCAGGCAGGAGAATAAATCTAGTACTTGGTATTCTATTTTGTCTATAAGCATAAGTGACCTTCTAACTTAATCTTTCCTTTTAATTAATACATACTCTTTAGTGTGCTTTCAAAAAGAAAATTGAGTTTAGTCAGCTTATCCTTAGAAGCTCACAAATGTTCATAAGGGCTAATTATTATTTTGCTATTGTATTTTAGTTTTCTATTTTTCCCTTGGTAATTGGAGAGGTTCAACTATTATCAATATCCATGTAGCTAATGAGAAATATACTGTCAATCAACTTTTTACAGACAATGGATTGTTTCTTCTGTAATCCCCTTTGAGTGTTTTTTTATCAAACCTGATGTGTAGAGATTGTACTTTTTCCCTTCTTTGCTCTTTCCTGTTTTTCCTCATTTAAAAAAAATTGTGTTTGAGTTTTAATCCTTCTAATTCTCAGTGAATTCTTAAGTTTTGAGGATTTTAGTTCTGACATTATTCCTTAAGGTATCTCATCTATTTGTCTGTTTTCTCTCTTAGATTTGCTATTAGAGATTGAAACACTTAGCTCTATATTTTATGCCTTTATATTTTATTTTATCCATGATACATTTTTATTACTCAAATATTTTGGTGGAAATTTCTGGTTAAGGGTTTCAGTTTGCTCTACTGAAATTTAAGATGACTTAATATATTATCTCTTCCTGTTACAATTTCAAATGCTACCGCATTAAACAGAGCAAACATATTTAATGGCCTTTTAAAATGGGTCTTTTAACTATTTCAGTGAAACTATAAGTTCCTCTATTGTGGAATTTCTCATTTGTCTTCAAACACTGTTAGTTCTTAATTTTGAACTGACCCTCAGCAGCAGAATTCTCAAACATCTGGTGATTTTTTTTTTTTTTTGCAGTTTATATCTTTTTTTTTTCATTTTTTAAGTTTTTATTTAAAATTCTAGTTAGTAAGCATATAGCGTAACATTGGCTTCAGGAGTAGAATTTGGTGAGTCATCACCTACATATAATACCCACTGTTCATCACAACTACTGCCCTCCTAAATACCCATCATACAGTTAGCCCATCCCCCTACATACCTCCCTCCAGCAACCCTCAGTGTGTTTTCTATAGTTAAGAGTCTCTTATGATCTGTTCCCTCTCTTTTTTCCCCCTTTTCCTGTGTTCATCTGTTTTTTTTTCTTAAATTCTACATATGCGCGAAGCCATATTTTTCTTTGACTGACTTGTTTCATTTAACATAATATACTTTAGCTCCATCCACGTCCTTGCAAATGGAAAGCTTTCATTCTTTTTGATGGCTGAGTAAGATTCCATTGTGTAAATATACCACATCTTCTTTATCAGTTCATTAGTTGATGGCATTTGGGCTCCTTCCATAATTTGGTTATTGTTGATAATTCTGCTATAACCGTTGAGGTGCATGTGCCCCTTCGAATCAGTATTTCTGTATCCTTTGGGTAAATACAGTGAGACCTTGGAATTTGAGTAACTTGTTCTGTGAGTGTTTTGCAAGCAAACATTTTATAAATTTTAACTTGATAAACAAGTAATGTCTTGCAATACGGGTAGCATGCAATGCCGAATGTCATGCAATCACAACTGAGCCAATGGTTCTTGAAAATCACTTTGATATACGAGTGCTTTGAATTACAAGCATGTTCCAGAACAAAATATGCTTGCAAACCAAGGTTTTACTGTACCTAGGATTGCAATTGCTGGGTCATAGGGTAGTTCTATTTTTTACTTCTTGAGCGACATCCGTACTGTTTTTCACAGTGGCTACACCAGTTTGTATTCTCACCGATAGGGTAAGAGGGTTCCCCTTTCTCAACATTCTCAACTAATATCTGTTATTTCCTGTGTCGTTAATTTTAACCATTCCGACAGGTGTGAGGTGATATCTCAGTTTAGTTTTGATTTGTATTTTCCTTATGATGAGTGATGTTGAGCACCTTCTCATGATTCATGTGTTAGCTATCTGTAGGTCTTCTTTGGCAAAATTATTCATGTCTTCTTCCCATTTCTTAAGTGGATTATTTATTGTTTGGGTGTTGAGTTTGGTAAGTTCTTTGCAAATTTTGGATATTAACCCTTTATGAAACATGATATTTGCACATATCTTTTCCTATTCCCAAAGTTGCCTTTTGATTTTGTTGATGGTTTCCTGTTCTGTGCAGAAGCTTTTTATCTTGATGAAGTCCCAACAGTTCATTTTTGCTTTTGATTTCCTTGTCTCTGGAGATGTGTCTAGTTAGAAGTTGCTGCAGAGGGGCGCCTGGGTGGCTCAGTCGGTTGAGCATCCGACTTCTGCTCAGGTCATGATCTCGCGGTCTGTGAGTTTGAGCCCCATGTCGGGCTCTGTGCTGACAGCTCAGAGCCTGGAGCCTGCTTCAGATTCTGTGTCTCCCTCTGTCTCTGCCCCTCACCCACTCATGCTCTGTCTCTCTCTCTGTCTAAAATAAATAAACATTAAAAAAAAAGAAGAAGAAGTTGCTGTAACCAAGGTCAAAGAGGTTGCTGCCTGTGTTTTCCTCTAGGATTTTGATGGTTTCCTGTCTCACATTTGGGTCTTTCATCCATTTTGAATTTAGTTTTGTGTACGGTATAAGAAAGCTGTCCAATTTAATTCTTCTGCATGTTGCTGTCCAGCTTTCCCAACGTCATTTGTTGAAGAGACTGGTGACCTTGTTAAAGGTTCTGAATATACTGTTGGTTGACTACTGTGATTCAGTACTTATTGTGGGATTTAGGAAAACTACAATTATGAGGGTTCCCAGGTATTACCTGTCCCACATTAATTTTCTGATCATAATATCCACACATAGTGCTTTGTTATGGCAGTGATAAATTACCAGTTTTGCCTGCCAACAGGAGAAGTTAAGGAGACATTGTAGGATTTTTTTCAAATGTCCCAAATATTCTAATTGCTATCTAAGAAATTTTAAATCTGTAATCTGATGTCTGCAGAGTCCATATTAAATCTCTTATCAGAAAAATAATTTTACAGTAGTGCATTAGGGGAGAGTTTACTCTACAGTTGTTTTTCCATCAGTCAAATATAGCCATCATTTTCTTTCCTACAGTAATTCTCCCAAATATTTGATTTGTTGATAAGTGATACTGACAATGTATGTCCTTTGACTTTAAATTAACTGGGCTAGATCTGTGCCATCTTGGTCTACTTTTGGTAAGCATGATTCAATTTATTAAAAAAAAACACAATTTTTAATGTTTATTTTTGAGAGAGAGAGACAGACAGACAGACAACATGAGCAGAGGAAGGGCAGAAAGAGAGGGAGACACAGAATCTGAAGTAGCTCCAGGCTCTGAGCTGTCAGCACAGAGCCCGACGCAGGGCTCGAACCCTCAGACTGTGAGATCATGACCTGAGCCAAAGTAGGACACTCAACTGACTGAGTTACCCAGGAGCCCCAAGCATGATTCAATTTATAGTCCATCTTCTTAAGGATTGTTAAATGCCTGATCTGGGAATATAATATTTTAAGAGTTTTTTATACATGTTAAATGTGTAAACATGTTAAATTACACATGTTAAAGGAACAAATAAACTCAGTGTGTAATAAAAATTTTGCCAAAATAAAAACAAGTATACTATTAAAGTAAAGCAATATAGTTAGTTGTAATATTTTTGTTAGATACTAGATAGATACGTGTCTCATGATTAACCATTTCTCATTTAGCGCATAAAATGCAAAATAATACTCAACATTTCTAATTCTTTACGAACATTTTAATTATTAAACAAATATAACTTTACCATCCCCACATCTAAACATGTAACAGTGTTGGCCACTTCAATGGTTTTAATTACATCTTAATATTTGAAGTTCTTTGACATGGAAAACATAGCCAACCATATGCAAAAAAGGTAGCAGTAATAATATTCTATATGTGTGTCAGGGTTTCACAAAATTGCCTCAACTGCCAAATTTTCTAGTAGTAACTCAGTGATAGAAAATAATCATTGATTGTTGTTCAAGAGTTTGAACACTAACCATCAGTTAATTTATAGTGTATTACTAAAAATATCTAGTGAAAATTGCTTGTCAGAAAAATACATAAAATTTTTAAGTGTCAATAACAGTGATAAGATATTCTCAGATGTTTTCCTTAATACTATTTCCTCTTTTCTATTCTTGACAGTGAATTTAATATAAGAAAGTATCAAAGCAAACTGTCAACTCCCATGCTAGAAAGCATAGTCCATGTAATATGGAAAATAAGCATTTTTGAATAGTATAATCATATAAATATTGACCATCCTGACTACAAAAAACACAGGTTGAATTCACTGAAGGAACCTAGGTGACAAAATTGTTTAATGAAAAAGAGCTGATGATAAATAGCTGTTACTGAGATCAACATTTGAAGTAAAGAATAGGAAAAAAAGAGTAAATTGCAGACTTGTAACTATATGACTTGAATAAGTTATTTTATCAAATAGTTGTCACATTTCTAATGTTTATATAGAATTATACATATTTACAAGATCATGTGATACAGATTCTAACCACATCTAATTTATACAGTAATGACATAAATGAAATGGAGCCCATTTCAGATACTCTGTCCCTCTCTCTCTGACTCTCCCCCACTCATGCACACACATGTGATCTCTTTCAAAAATAATAAACATTAAAAATATGTATAATATAGCATAATATAAAGTATGGTATATATGTTCAGTATATAATTGAGTCTAATACATAATTTATATAACATATAGTTAATATATAAAATAAAATTATTTGTTATTAATGTCATTGTCAGTATATTTTAATTAATTCCAGAAAGAAAGAGGTATGGTTTCTATGGTGTCGTTCCTTTATGTATGTGCACCTAATTTATGTATCTATGGCCAAATGTAAAACCTGGAACAATGTTTGGAGCAAGATAACATATTAGAATGGAGAGCATGTCTACATTTTTATCAGCAATTATATTTTGCTTTGCTTATACCAGTATAGTTTTGACTACTTAGAATTATTCATCTAATTTCATCAAAACATGTGTTATAGTTCATGGAAATATTGTAAGAATTTTTTCTAAATATTTTCATAAAAATAAAATTTCATGAAAAAATATCATTATATCAATAACCTTCACAGCATGTGCTAAACAGGACTCAAGTCTTTGATGGCAAGTTTGTCTCTTTGTCTATTCCGTTATCTGATGTTCTTCTACTTGACATTTTAAGTTATTGCTCCTGTCTATATAATTTATTTTCTCTGGACACAGAAAGGAGTAGCACCACCTGCACACTTGTTCATACTTGAGCTAATTAATTCTCCTTCAGTGTGTACTTGAACACATTTTCATTTTGGTCTACAGTGGAAGAGGTATTGCACTGAGCTCTAGTATAGCAAGGTTTGCAGAAAACGTCTGTGCTTCAGAAGACCGTGGTTTGATAGTAAAATAATTCTAACATTTCATATTGAAAAGGTAAAGCTAGTTAAATTACAACTCAATTTAACCTTAATTATATTTTAATAGCTTTATTTAGACAAATGTATACAAAACTCACTCATTCTAAGTGTCCAATTCAGACACTTTTAATAAACTTCTATGATTTGGCAGCCATAAATATATTCCAGCTCTAGAACTTTAAAATCATTCCTCAAAATGTTCCTTAGCCTCCTTTGCAATAAATTCCCATTTCTTTCCTTGACTAGACAACCACCAATAGCTATAGATTTTCTTCTCAAAATTCCTGTAAATGGAATCATAAATTTTGTGTTCTTTTGGGTCTGGTTTCTTTCACCTGGTTTATTTCTTGTTATTGCTGAGTGGTATACCATTATATGGATATGCAACTTTGTATTATCAACTAAGTAATCAATGGGAGTTTGGACTGGATATAATGATTTGGGGGAATTATGAATAATATTTATATGAATTTATGCATGTGAGTCTTTGTATGGACATAGGTTTTGACTTTTCATATGATTCAGTAATTCTCCTTAGGCTTGAGTTCCCTACCAAATTGTTGAAGATACTTAGTATTGTCAGTCTTTCAGATTACCACCATTCTAGTGTGTGTTCTAGGTATTTCGTGGTGGTTTAATTTACATTTCCCGAGTGACTAAAGATATAGAACTCCTTTTCATGTGCTTATTAGATATTTGTGTATCTTCATTGGGAAATTTCAATGCAAATGTTTTGCCCATTTCCTTTTTAGGTTTTTTAGTTGTCTTACAATTGAGTTGTAAGAGATTTTTATATATTGTGGATAAATATGATTTTTCATGCACATGATTAGCAAATATACCCTTTCAGTCTATAGCTTGACTTTTCATTTTCTCTATGGTACAACTGGAAGAACCAAAATGTGGATTTGGTGCTCAAAGTTCAGCCAGTTCTCAAGACTGACATGGATTTCACTCTATGGCAGGTTCCTTCAGGTCTTCTATATGCATGCGTATAGCTTTTAAAGGAACCAGGAATGCGTGGATAGCTTTATATACTCATTCCATCGAGCTCTCCTTTCCAATTTTTTGAATATTTGTAATTTGTACTCCCCTATTCTAAGTCTTTTCCTCCAAAAAACAAATTTGTATTTTGGTTTTTTAATTATATTCCTATATCTAATGCTTATCATTTAATAATCTAATCAATTCTTCTTTATTTTTATGTAGTGCTGATTTATTTCATCTATGATAGAGGAGGCAATCTATACGCTTCTTACCCATTTTTCTCCTATCTCCTCCTCCCTGTTCTTGTTCAGATTATTAATAAATTTTTATATTACGATAGCTTATAATAATTATATTATGTGTTGGAACATTAGTTCTAGATTTACATGAATTTAAAACTCAGGCTTTTAATCAGTTCTTGCACTTCATGGGTTGATGCAGCCGATCCAATATTATTATTACTATTATTATCTGTGAAGACAGGGTTATGGTAACTGTTCTTGGTGAGTATCTGCATGCTTGAAAACATGCCTTTATCCTTTTATATATGGATGATGATTGAGATTATTTCAATATTTGGATCCCATTTTCCCCCCAAAGATTTATAGACTCCCAAATGTCCATATGTTAAAAATTGCCTTATACAAGTTTTATACAATATAAATGTTGTTTTATACAACACTGTTTTAAACAAATTCAATTACTTTACTCCTTTTAGGTGACTTTTGGTAGGGGAGGCTAGGTGGGCTAGAGATCCCAGAAACCTGTATAATTATTGACTGTTGAAACCTTTATAATTATTGACGTTTGAATTGTCTTTGTTCAGCTACCATTAGTCATTACTACTTTTTTCTCTTATAAATTTTATCCTTTCAAACTTTAGACTCAAATTCTTAATGTAGTCTTATTAAATTAATTTTGAAAGCATTTATCTTCTATGTGTTTTATCTTATTTAGACATTAGTTCATGTATTGAATCTTTTTCTATTTTCTGTGTTTCTCATTTCTCATTATTTTGAAGTTTTATGTTCTACACTATTTTGCTGTGAAAAATAACAAGTCAATAATTTTAAACTTAATACAATCTTTTCCTTTTTTCATCATTATTTTCCTATTTCAAAGAAATTTCTTGCTCAAAAATTTCACTTTGAATACCACGTTCAGTTATAGAATTATCTTCTGTTTCTCACATAAAGTTTTTCTTGCCTTTTTCTTTTTGCACATTTGACATATTTTGTGTTTTCATTATGTTCTTCCTTGAAATTAAGAGTTTTTCCTCATTGTCCAACCATTGGATGGATACTGTGGGACAGTGACTAAAAAATGCGCATTAGTAGTGTTAAAGTCAAGATTTGATTTGTTATCCCACTTGGAATTTTTTAAACATCATCTTTAAAATGAAATGTTCCAGTGTGAAAGAAATAAAGTGGAGGTGTGTTAGAAAAATTATAATAAGATAAATTATATATAAGACATTAAATTTTTAGGAGTTAATTATGGCTGTGGCAAAGGTAGTGCCTACCACAATGGAAAGAGTACAGAATATAGAAGCCATAATTTGGTAGTGTCTTTTAAAGTGTCTTTTAAGATGTTTTATTTTTATGTATGTATGTATGTATGCTTATTTATTTGTTTGTTTGTTTGTAATTTGAGCCCAGGATAGCTAACATATATAGTGTAATAATAATTTCAGGAATAGAATTTAATGATTCATCACTTATATATGACAGCCAGTGATCATCCCAAGTGTCCTCCTTAGTGTGCCTCACCCCTTTAGCAACTCTGCCCACCCATCACAACTTCAGCAACCCTCAGTTTGTTCTCTGTATTTAAGAGTCTCTTATGGTTTGTCTCCCTCTATGTTTTTATGTTATTTTTGTTTGTCTTCCCCTGTAATCATCTGTTTTGTATCTTAAATTCCACATATGAGTGAAACCATATGATATTTGTCTTTCTCTGACTTATTTCGCTTAGCATAATACACCTATAGCAATATATACATAATACAAATATAAATATTTATAGTTGTTAGATCTTCTTGGTGTATAGACCCCTTAATTATGATATAATGCCCTTCTTCATCTCTTGTTACTGTTTTTATTTTTTATTTTTTTATTTTTTTTAATCTTTATTTATTTTTGAGAGAGAGACTGATAGATTGTGAGGGGGGAGGAACAAAGAGAGAGAGGGAGGCACAGAATCTGAAGCAGTCTCCAGGCTCTGAGCTGTCAGCACAGAGCCTGAAGTGAGGCTCAAACTCACAAACTGTGAGATTATGACCTGCGCCGAATTCAGGTGCTTAACCGACTTAGCCACCCAGATGCCTGTACAGTCTTTATTTTAAAATCTAGTATGTCTGATATAAGTATGGCTACACTGACTTTCTTTTTTGACCATAGCATGATAGATGGTTCTCCATCCCCTTAATTTCAATCTGCAGTTTTCTTTACATCTAAAACGAGTCTCTGTAAGCAGTATATAGATGGGTCTTGTTTTCTTATTCAGACTCATACCTCATACCATATGTCTTTTGATTGGAGCATCTAGACCACTGAATTTTAGAGTGAGTACTGAAATATATGAATTTAACAATTGTTGGTGTTTCTGGTGATCTTCTTTGGTCCTTTCTAGTCTTTGTTGCTTTTGGTCTTTTTGTGTTTTCTTTTGTCTTTTTTCCACTCAAAGAATCCCCCTTAAAATTTCTTGAAGGACTGGTTTAGTAGTCATAAACTCCTTTAGTTTTTGTTTGTCTGGGAAACCCTTTACCTCTGATTCTATTTTTTTTTTTTTTTCAACGTTTATTTATTTTTGGGACAGAGAGAGACAGAGCATGAACGGGGTAGGGGCAGAGAGAGAGGGAGACACAGAATCGGAAACAGGCTCCAGGCTCTGAGCCATCAGCCCAGAGCCTGACGCGGGGCTCGAACTCACGGACCGCGAGATTGTGACCTGGCTGAAGTCGGACGCTTAACCGACTGCGCCACCCAGGCGCCCCCTCTGATTCTATTTTGAATGACAGCCTTGCTGGATACAGAATTTTTGCCTGCATATTTTTCCAATTCAGCACATTCAATATATCCTGCCACTCCTTTCTTGCCTGCCAAGTTTCTGTGGATAGGTCTGCTGCAAACCTGATCTGTCTTCCCCTATAGGTTAAGGACTTTTTTTTTTCCTTTGCTGCTTTCATAATTCTTTCCTTGTCTGTGTATTTTGTGAATTTGACTATGATATGAATTGGTGATGATCAGTTTTTGTTGAATCTAATGGGAGTTCTATCTACTTCTTGGATTTTGATGTTTATGTCCTTCCCCAGATTAGAAAGTTTCCTGCTATAATTTGCTCACGTAAACTTTCTACCCCTTTTCTCTCTATCTACTGGGACTCTTATGATTTGGATGTTATTCCTTTTTAATAAGTCACTGAGTTCTCTAAGTCTTGTATTGTGATATTTTGCCTTTGTTTCCCTCTTTTTTTCCGATTCATTATTCTCCAGTATTTTATCTTTGAACTGTTGATTTGCTGCTATGTTTTATCCATCCTTGCCATCATGGCAACCTTTCAAGATTGCACTTGGTTATAGCAGTCTTAATTTTGTCCAGACTAGATTTGATTTCTTGTATCACCATAGAAAGGGATTCTATGTTTTTTTCAACCTGAGCTAGTATTCCTATTATTGTGGTTCTAAATTCTAGTTCAGACAACTTTTTTTTATATCTGTGCTGATTAAGCCCCTGGCTGGCATTTCTTTTTCTTTCTTTTGGGGTAAATTCCTTCATTTTATCATTTTGGAGGAAGAAAAATTTAATAAGGTAAAAAATAAAAATTATAAAATTAAAAGCAATACAAAACAAAAAATCAAATAATTGAAGCTGGATCCTATGTATGTTTTGGTCTGCTTGTTGAAAGAAGCTTGACAGAATAGAGAAAGTAAGGAAAGAAAAAAAGGTAAGAAATAATTTTAATTAAAAAAATTATATAATAAATATAATTAAATAAAATAAGGAAAATGAAATAGAATAAAAATTTTAAAAATAAAAATAAACTAAAAAAATAAACATAAACTTTTCTCTTTCTGTATCCAAAAATGAGGAAGAAAGATAATAAAAAGAAAAAAGAAAAAGAAAACAATTTAAGCAAAACGGAAGCAAACAAAATGAATAAATGAACTAGCAAACAGAATGAAACCTGAATGAAGTTGCATCCAGGTTCTCCTAGAACTCCAACTATGAATCCTTCTATAGTCTGTACACTAAGCAGGTGGAGTGACTTGTGCTAAACTTCTAGGGGATGTGCTTCAAAGGTGCTGTCAGATGGGGCTTGGTGTTATGGCTCCATTCTCGTAGGTGGTGCTGCTTAACTTACTGGTGTAGATCAGTGCATGGGAGAGATGGAAATAGCACCCAGCTCTCTTCTCTGGCACAGGAGCTTGCACTCTCACCAATCTGTGATCAAGCACCCCTCCTTTGTTTCCAGGCCTCTGTCTACTCCCTGCCTCTATTCTGTCTGTGTCCAAGCTGTCTGCCTCCCATGTGTCACCTCCCTCCAGAACTTTATCTCAGATGGGGTTGTGTTTCAAAACCCTAAACTTCAGAGACTCCCACAGCTTGGACTTCCACCAAATCTCTATGGGAGAGTCTCCCTCAGCAATGGCTAGGTGCCAGTTTGCCCCAGAAAACATTCATATGATTGCACAATGGCAAAGTCCAGTGATTATGGCAAATCACAACACACAGCTGATGCCAAGTTTCACAGCGCTCTGGTGTCTTTGTCTCAATACCAGCAAACATGGTTGCGTCCTAAGACCCCCTAGGACCTTTGCCCACAGTGAGGCTGTATAGCCTCTACCAAATGCACTCCAGCAGGGAAACTGTTTCTATCTGTGTGGCACATGGTACCCCTCAGACTCCACTGCCTGCTCCTGGGGGATTCACCCTACTTCCTTACCAGAACACCACCAGGCACTGTGCTCCAAACCTTCAGACTCCATTTTCCACTCTTTATAGGATCCTGGTGGTATTAAAACCCTTTTCTTTCTTTGTGTCAATGGTTTTGAGGGTCAGATCTCTTTGTCAGTCCCCTCAGAATGTTTTCACTCTTTCTCTCTTTGTCTCCAACTACTTTCGGGGGAGTGCTTTTCTTGCATGATCCCCGTGTTCCATACTCTCCCCCTGTTACTTTCTCTGTCCTCTCTCTGTAAAAACAGTTCTCTACCCTCTGCGGCTTTTCCTTCCCCCAGTTCACCTCTCCATGCCATATACCTGCCAAATTCTGTGGCTCAAGTTATACAGACTATTGTGTTAATCCTCAGATCTATTTACTATGTTTTCAAAATGGTTTGGTGCTGATCTGGCTGTGTTTCAGGGACAAGACAACTTCAGCATCTCCATGTTGCTCTGCTATCTTAACTCCTCCCTCCATGGACCTTTTAAGATGTTTTAATTCGTATTTGAAAGATGGTGAGAAATACCCATTAGAGAAAGTTGGAACTTGTAGAATGATTGCTATTATGGAAGACAAGTGAGGTTATGAGAGGGTCAAATGCAGTGAGATTTGTACTTAGTTTTACAGGTTGCAAGTCAAAGTATTTGGACAACTAAAATGAAAACAATCAAATAATGAAATAATGAAAGTCTTACAAATAATAAATTAGTACATCCTGTTTCTTTCATACTTCTTTTAAAAATTTAAGTAAAATAAATATTTGTAGGTAAATAAAATTTTGAGGGCACTAAGAAAAGTTAGCAAAGCATCTTTTGACTGTATCAAAACTACCAAGGAGTAAAACTATGCAAATGTATGTGCAAATTTTTATGTTTGTACTTTTAAAAAATTCTATGTTGCAAGTAAGAGCACAGTAATTACATAAACTAATAATTTTTAAAAATTGTACATATATTAATACCTGGGAATGGTAGGTGGGGAGAAATACTCTCCCAAATATTTGGCATATTGAAAGTTCCTAATCCATATATTTTTGATTGGTCAAGAATCAATACATTCATTGAAACAGATTGGATAGAAATATCTAAAGACAGGGAACTTGTTTTAACATTTTTCAAAACAAATACCTGCCTGGAATGATTAGAAAATTTATGACATGGACACAGGGAGCCTTGGGTTTTCTGGGAGCCACATGTATATATATATCACTATGAAATAAGTTAAATTTGAGTGGTAGAATATATTTTCTAACAGAATCCTTTCCATATAAACATGGAGGGGAAAGCTGAAAAGTGAAAGTACATTGGTGACTCTTTTGCTTTTGGATTTATACCTACTGACAGTTCAATTATTCTAAATTTATTATGTGTTTGTAGTTAAATTCCTCATTGAAATTAATTTGTTATTGATATATATCGTGATATTTTTGTCTCTGAAATTTGCTACTAGATAATCAATATGAACATCTCTTCTATCTTTCTTCTTGTAAAGTATTTTTTGTTAAATGCATACATCTTCCCCCTACATTGTCCAATGGAATGAATATAGAACATTTATGACAGTTTGTTAATTTGTACCCTTCGTACTATGTGAATACCTGATAGTGATATGATGAATCTTTAAACGTTTGCTTCCACTGAAATTTTTGTTTCCATAACCTATTTGTACTCAAAATTGGAAACGCAATGTTTATAAAGCTATGCCATGATACATTTTGTATCAGAATAAACTAGGTAGAGAATATCATCCCTGTAAGGCAGTTGAGCTTTGCTACATGGTTTTAGCTTTAGACAATTTCTATGATTAGCTCTATACTTTAAAATCATTAGTGATATTGTGTGAGGTCTTTTTAATAATTAATTAATTAATTTATTTATTTATTTTTATTTGAGTGTACATGTATCACATCTCTTACTATAGATTTTAATTGGGCAAAAAGGAAGAAATAAACAACTGAAGGATTTGGTGATGAATCAAAGACAGTCATAACATAACATGTGAACATAAACATGTATTGTGGTTTATTTATACCAAAAAATGGGAATCCATTAGTATTATAGAGGCTTGGGGAAATACCAGAAAAACATCAGAGTGATGGAATCTAATACATAATAACACTTACTCAATAGGTGAGAAAATGTGATGTGTTTGAAAGAATATAGTACCTACCTCCTCCCATTTCCCCATAAAGAAAATAATAAAATTGAGACCCATTGGCTAAATATTTAACCAATTCCTTTGATTTCTATGGTTATAAATGTTGGCTCACAGGATGCATATTTATGTCTATTGCAGGTGGTATATTTAATGGTGAAAATATGGGAGAAGTGGCCTTAAATGTCCCAAGAACTGATACTCATATATATATGGAAAATATGAATATTCCTAGCACGAAAGCAATGAGGATTGTCCTGGAACTTACTATAGCTTTTCATAAATATGTGTAGGATAGCCTCACCATTTCCAGACATTAGAAATAGCTTGGGGATTAATGATCTTTTCACAAAAGACCTCCATTTGGAAGCTTTTAATGTGGAGTGACTCCCTCTTATGTTTAATTTTTGTTTGTTATGTTATGTTTATGTTTAATTTTTATGTATGTTAATTTTTAACAGTCTCAAAGTAAAAGATTTATTTAAAGTTTTCAACCTTCTGAAGTAATACTATAGAGTTCTAGGTGGGACAAGAGGAATACTCCTTTAGCATAGCTGGAATTGACAGAGATGGGCACACTAGGCTGCAAAGCAAATTTTGAGCAGATCCCCCGGTAGGCCAGACGATGAAAGATTTTCCCTTTAATTCTGTTTATACTAAGCTTATTCTGTAAAGGAAGTTGGAGGGAGAGAGGGTAAAAGCTAATGTATCTAAGTCACATTAATAAATATGTTTTGAGAACCTATGTTGTGGAGAGCTTTGAACTTAGCTAGAACCTATTTGGGGAAAATAGAAAATTAGCTTAGTTTATCTATCATTTTATTAACAGGAGACAATTAGTTGTCATTTTCTTGTTCTACCATCATAATGTAATTGGTATTCATATTAAAGACTTTGAATTATTGCAATATCATGAAGTGCTTTTGGCATAATCAAAAAGATTAGATCACATTCAGTGTAATTCTGCTGCATTATCAGTTTGTATTGTTTTGCAAAAAAATAGTACATGCATAGTATTATCATTTGTTACTCAGAATTCTTGTTTAAGATGATTACAGTATATCTTAATTATGTGTTATTTATAATCAGGATTTTATAAACAAGAGTTCAACACATAAAATCTGCACCTATTATGTAAATCACACTAAACATAATTGTCATTGCAGAATTTTCTGCAAAAGAGTCAATCAATTTGGTGAAAAATCAGTTAAGCAAGTAATTACTTTTAATTGACTATTTAATGAGCCCAATAGTTTAAATCATTTGTCTGATGTAGACTTAGAATTAAATATTTGGAGACTAATGTGCAAAGAGATAGAGCACGTGTCTTTGAATATCAGTACCTTCACTTTCTTGGGAAATATTTACAAATTATCTCTTTCTTCTTCTGCATACACACAATGAAACTTATCTCTAAATTTTGTTGTAAAATTAAATGGAAAAATACATGTGGACTTTGACACATAATAATTACTTAAAACATTTTCTTTCGTATCCCTCTTTATCACTAAACATGCGTTTAGATATAAAGGAAGTGCTGCCATGTTGATGACCTATTTTTCATGCAAACTTCTCCCTCCTTTTTTTCTACATGTACTTCTGTCTCTTATCTCATTACACATTTCACACTTCAGAACCCTACTTTCACATACTGCAATAACTCAGTTGTGATTTTCAATTTAACTTATGTTGCTAAAGATATGACGTTGTAATAAAAACATTAATGATTTCTGACTTTCTGAAAAATTTTCCTAAAGGTAGTGGGGATAGCCATGATATGTACATCCGTAAGATGAGACACACAATTATTTCCCTAGTTACAAATCCCCTCTTTACTTTAATCATTTTATTTCCTTTTTTCTTTTTGGTTTCAATTTGGATATTGATGCTTCCATAAAGCATGTGAAGTCTATGGGTTCTAATTCTAATCTATGAAACATTGTTGACATGTCTTATTTTCAGGTTATTTACATTTTTAAGATACTCATTTCAAACATTCAAAATTATCAAATAAAATGATGACATTATTTTGCAAATCAATTCAGTTTATCTCAAAAAAAAAAAAAAAAAAAGGATACTGATATGTACCCTGTATAAAACTGATGTTAGGTGAGAATGAATACCCTGTTCTAAAACTAGACATAAGTTTCAATTTTATATGCATCAAACTGAAGTGATTTTTCCATTCATAAAAAAAAGAAAAAGAAAAAATCCAAGGACAAATACTATATCCTTCTTGTTATTTTCAGTGTTCTAGAGTTCGTCACTGTTTTCTATACAATTTTGCCATACATTTTTTGTATATTCTAAATTGAACAAAATTATCTTAAGTCTTGACTTCTCCTAATAATACACCACAAAATTACTTTTAGATGGCTGCACCTCCAGTAATTTCCAAGTAGTACTTATCAGATCAATCATATGCATGTAACATGTCTCAGTTCTGTAACTAAATTAATAAACAGGCAAATAAATAATCAACTACCTGAAGTCATTAGAGAATAACCCAGAGCAGGCAGAAATTAAAGGTTAGTCTACACTTAGGAAAACAGAGTGGCGTTAGACATTTTTTCCTTTATTATATATTTCCTGTATTAAACAGATTTTTGCTTGATAAAAAACCTACAGCCTTACTGAATTGAAAAACTAAAACAGAATTTAGAGAAACCACATTAGCTAGATAGAAAATCCTAGAAAGGGGGGCGCCTGGGTGGCGCAGTCGGTTAAGCGTCCGGCTTCAGCCAGGTCACGATCTCGCGGTCCGGGAGTTCGAGCCCCACGTCAGGCTCTGGGCTGATGGCTCAGAGCCTGGAGCCTGTTTCCGATTCTGTGTCTCCCTCTCTCTCTGCCCCTCCCCCGTTCATGCTCTGTCTCTCTCTGTCCCAAAAATAAATAAACGTTGAAAAAAAAAATTAAAAAAAAAAAAATTTTAGGATTGTCCTAGTTTTGTGAAAAATGCTCTTGGTATTTAATCTCTAGATAGCTTTGGGTAGCATCAACATTTTAATAATATCAGTTTTTCTAATCAATGAGCATGGAATATTTTCCATTTGTGTTATCTTTAATTTGTTTCATCATTGCTTTAGAGTACATGTCTTTCATAGCCTTGATTAAGTTTATTCCTAGGTATTTTATTTATTTATTTTTGGTAAAATTGTAATGAAATTGTTTTCTTAGCTCCTCTTTCTGCTACTTTTTTTATGAGTGTATAGAAATGCAACAGAGTTTTGTATATCAATTTTGTATTTGGTAATTTTGCTGAATTGATTTATTCTAATAGTTTTTTGGTGGAGTCTTCAGGATTTTCTATGTATAGTATGATATCATCAGCAAAGTACAGACTTTGAGTTTGAGTTATGGGATCAATAGGTCACAGAGATGAAAGGTACATCATAGGGAATATAGTCCATGGTTTTGTGATAGCATTGTGTGATGGTGGATAGTAGCTACCCTTGTGAGTATAGCATAATGTATGGAGGTTTGAGTCACTGTGTTGTATGTACCTCAAACTAATGTAACATTGTGTGTCAAATGTACTTCAAGAAAAAAATTAAAAATAAAGAAGTTTTTTAAAATAAAGAACAATAAACTAAATACTTTAAAATGAATGGAACAGAATTCAGAATCTCTAAAACATTTTTCACAATGTAAAAGGAACAACCTAAAATTATAACACATGCAAAAAATAAGTAAATGCGAGCCATAATAAAAGAAAAAAAGAAAGGCAAAATACTTTGATATTGGCCCTAGCCAAATACAATTTTAAGTAATCTATTTAAACTATGCTCAAAGAGCAAAAGTGTAATTGTGCTTGTAGTGAATGAGAAAACAGGAAATCTCAATAGAGAACTACAAAATATTTTAAAAATATATTAAAAACATTATAGAAGTACGTTTTTAAAAAAGAATCTAAAAAACTGAATTAAAAGAAAAATAAATACTGAGTGGACTTATTATTGGAACATGGACTTAACAGTGTAACACAGAAAATGGGAAAGAGTCCAAGAACTTGAACATACAATGAGAGAAATTATTCTGAAGAACAGTGCAGAAAAAAACAAAAACAAAAACAGACAAGAACCTAAGGGGTCTGTAAAAACATATCAGGTCTGATATGCATGTACCTGGAACTAGAAAAGGAGAGGATAGACATAATAGGCAGCCAGAAATATTTTTAAAAATAAAGTAAAAAGAAAAAAAAATCCCAAATAGGCCAAGACAAATTTATATGATCAGAATCCCAGATAATCCCAATTAGGACAAACAGTCAAACTGTTAAAAATCAAAAGTAAAGACAAATCTTTCAAAGAAGCCAGAGAAAAGGAACAGAGAACACAGAGCAACAGTGATAAACATAACCACTGAGTTCTCACTAGGAAGTTCAGTCTTTTTAAAGACTGCCAAAAATAATAATTTTTATAATCTGTCAATCCAGAATTCTGTATTTGTAAAACTATCATTTAAGAATGAAGGAATAATGAAGACATTGCAGGTCAAAGAAGATAGAACTTGAAACCAGCCACTGGCACTATAAATAATATTAAAGGAAAATGTTCAAGCTGAAAGGAAAGGATGCTGAATCAAAATTCAAATCAGCCAGAAAAAGTGAAGAACACCAAAAAAGGTGTCAATAATATGTCAATAAATATAAGGGATTATTTTTCTTCCTAAAATTTTTAGTATACACATGACCCTTTGAAGAAAAATTATTATTGTCTTGTGTTTACAACCCATAGTCTATGATATTAACATAAAGGATACAGGAGGAGTAAAATATAAAAGAGTTAATAAAAAATTGTAATGCATCTATACTATGTATGTATATAATCTATGGATAAAGCATGTACATATGCATATAGGTATATATTATGTGTACAGATATGTGTGTGTACATAAAGGGAGGGGTGAAGAGAGAGTGTGTATGTAACAGAGATGAGGTCGAATTATAAAATACAAACAGGTAAACTGCAATGGAGTACCAAAAATACATTAAGTAAATAAGATGAGGAAAAACAAAGAATGCATTCTCAACTAGAGAAATAAATCCCACCAGAGCAATGACATTGTATTCGGCATTAATGAACTATGCATAGTTCAAAGTTATATTTGCCAAATACCCATGCTGGAATAATCATATTGTGACTTTCAGTGAAAACTCTATTCAATGAAAAAAAGTGGCTAGTTCAGCTCGCAACTCCATTTCCCAAGGGTTTTTCCTCATGAACACCATGGGATTTCTATATGCTTTAATCAAACCTCCATTTTGACACAGGGAATAGTAAGCTACATAATCAAATGCCACAATTGAATAAAAGTAATGTTTACTGTTTAAACAAAGGTATCTTATAGTTGGAACTAGCTCTCTCCTTGCTGCCCCACCGCAACATTGTTGAACTGTGTGCAGTAGTGGAAAGTACAGTGACCACTAGAACAGTTTGGAATAATTACCGCTGTGCATATTAAGGTACCAGGGACTTTCCCACCAATTATCTTGAACCATTTCAAATGTCAACAAGTGAAAAAAGGTCACATAATGCAACAATTACTTTGAAAATAGCTTTCAAGAAAAAGTAACACGCATAGGTGTGTATTACACGTGGGATGATATTTTAGAGAGATGATTTAAACGTTAGTATCAGTAACTTCAAGTAATATAGCCTTTCTTATTTACCAGTGTAGAAGAATAAAGCAAAAACCGGTCAAAGCAGTTTAGTCATCATTAAAATTGAAAGGCTGTTTTTGCCAATGAAATATTGCTCTTCACCTACTGAAGTCCACATTTATTTTTACTCGGTGCCATGAAGGTTAGAGGTGGAATACATCTTTGCAGTGTACCTGAGACATAATGAAAAACGTGACATTAGAAGAAAAAAGTGAATGATGATAGCCACTCCTAACAGCTTGATCCCATAATTTACTTATTGGTGGCAGCATAGCCACCATAACCTGCTGACCGCTTCTAAAGTGTCAGAAGACGGTGTCAGGGGAAATATGTTGTTTTACACATAGAAAGACAGTGCCACTGATCCATTGGATTAGTTATTCGATGTTAGTGGTAGATTTATACTCATTCCCTATTGAGACACTTTTTGTTACCTACCCTTCCTCTACCCTTTTAATCACTGAAATTCTTTTTTTTTTTTAATTTTTTGTTTTATTTTTAAGAAACTGTGTGGATGGGTAGGGCAGTTTGTGGAAAATAACTAAAGATCTCTGATTAAAATAAGGATGGGCCTCTTACTCTTACTCATTTATTCCCATTGACTACAGACTATAAGGAGAATTTAAGTAAACCTAATCGACCCTTGCCAAATCCCCTTACTTTGTGTGTTCACTTATTTAATAATGTATCTTACTATTTATATAAATATAGATTCTCCTATAAGTGCTATGTAATTTGTTTCATTCTTATGCTCTAACACCTGCTGTAACACTTAACCGGTTCTTAGAATAGTCTGCCATAAATCCATTAATAAAAAAAATAAGGAATATAATCTAGAGAATCTTGACAGAAAAACTGAGAGGATGTTTTGGTAGTATATGAATAGAGAAAATATAGTAAGCTGTTACTTCAAGGAGATGAATATGTATTATTACTAAATATACCACCCAGAATGCTAGAGTCTCAAACTACTAACATTGGGATTACTTTCTTTACTTTATTGTAAAGATATAGTAAGTGTTAAGAATTTTATTTGGATCCCATGTCACACTCTTTTGATTATCCTCACTAATGGCCAATGTCTTCATCTTTTTAACTTGTAACTTATACCCTTCAGATTCCTACCCAATAATCAAAGTATACAGTCTATGATGAAATTTGAGATGTAATTTAAACTAATGGGATTATATTTCATAAACCAACACCAAAAGAGTTGTATTAATTGACACCAATATTTCTCAATATATATGGGGCTCCCAAACAATGCTGACTGATTCTTATGGCAACATTAGTTTGGATATATTAAACTTATATAAATTATAGTCCTTTCTTTCTTTCTTTCTTTCTTTCTTTCTTTCTTTCTTTCTTTCTTTCTTTTTAATTTTTTTAATGTTTATTTATTTTTGAGACAGAGACAGAGCATGAATAGGGAAGGGTCAGAGAGAGGGGAGACATAGAATCTGAAGCAGGCTCCAGGCTCTGAGCTGTCAGCACAGAGCCCGACACGGAGCTCAAACTCACAGACGGTGAGATCTTGACCTGAGCCAAAGTTGGAAGCTCAACCAACTGAGCCACCCAGGTGTCCCTATAGTACTATATTTAAATGCATATTATTGGAAATCAAAATGCCTGCAATATTCTTTTTGTGTGTAGCTGTGTTATATTAACAGTTACAAAATAATGGAATTATTTCCTGAGTATTCTCTAACCCAATCAGTGTTTGAAACCATTTCTTTGAATCTGTAACATACAATGTTTTCTCCATGTCTTAGGAAACACTGTGTGTAGACCTCCAACATAAACGCAAGTTTTTCTATAAAAGAAATTCCCTTGCCCCCAGATTTGATTGAAGAGACAAATTGTGCAGTCATAACATATTCTAACTCTTCTTCATAAACATTATAACAACTTATTATAGGTGTTTCTTTAATTCGTATCCTTATAGCACCTGGAATGGTGTACCATCTTGATCCTCTGTTAAATACCCCAGTTGCTAGAAATACTGAGTATTGATGACGTATGCTTGCATTCCTGTGCTGAAGGTAACTAGCTCTCACAAGTTTCGATCGGCTCAAAAAGGGAATATATAACTTGTTCCCCTTGCCTCTATGGAGGACATTTCTAAAGGGCCATTCTAACTTCACCACTCTCTTTGAGGCTGATTGAGGCCACTATAGCAACTGAATCACAGTTCCACATATCTTTCTAACCAGCTCTGCTTTAATTACTCTGTCAAAACTCTTATTCCTGTGAGTCCTTCCCATACACCGCCTGCATATAACACTGAGTGTTTTCAAGGAAATATACCTAAGGCATTTCATTCTTCAGGGTCCTAGGAATGCGACCCTGATACGTAATTGTTCCATTGGAGTTCCCAACACCAGCTGGCAATGAAGTCCTCATTACTGGTAACGTGGTGAATAAGGACAGGTACTGGTATTCTGTAGCAATGTCATTGTTAAATTTCATGAATGATAAAGTGGTTAAACTAAAATGTGATGCCAGTAGAGGTTAATTCAGTAATGGGTACAAGGTATCAGGACTTTGAGGTGTACAGGAAAGTAGTAATTACAAGGAGTATGGCATTTGATAGTTGTTATGGGGACAATAAGTGCATTGGAGAAAGACAATGAAAGGCTGAGGGTGTGATTAATCACCAATTTAGGTGAAGTGTAACAGCCAGAGGGCCTCTTTAGTATCATATAAAAAAATTCACACCTCAACTATAGGGTACTAAACGCTGTGAATTGAGCCTAAGACTCAATTGGAAAAGAAGCAGAGCTACAAAAAAAGGTTGACATTTTATTAATTTAAGTCGACTATGCCAATGTCACAGCACCGTTTGGGTAGAATTTAAATTTGTAATGTGGCATGGTGATCCCTGAATTAAAGCACTTGAGACTCTTGAATCACAGATCCCCTTGCATGTTCTGGGCCTGTAAGTAAAGTTTGATAAAAGACTGATTATCATTATGAGAGCCCTCTCCTTGGATATGAGATTTAAGACTTTGTCAAGATGGGAGTAGGACCAGGAGAGAAATCTGTTCACAAACAGCCATTTTGATTTTTAAATACTTGGAAATAGTAAAGGCCTTACAGTAATTGAGGTATAAACGCCATACCTTCTATAGAAGCCAGTAAAAAAAATAAGTAAATAAAACAAAAAGTTCAGTAAAATGGTCAGGGTCTCTAAGAAGACTGAAAACATACAAGCCACCTGTAGCCTATGTGATGTTACAGAATTCACTCTATTACTGCAGTGATAGAAGTGTGTTGCAGACAGGGTTACTCCAGGATCCTAGTACCTTCCTAAGAATCACTGGTACCTTCTTTTTTGTAGGCTGAGACTAGGAGAGGTTAAGAACTGGTTCCTTAATAGTAAAGGTGAACATACGATTCCAATATAATAGCATTCATGTAATGGCCTTTAATCATCAGAAACAAGGTGGAGACAGTTATCTTAATAAGTAGCAAGGACAGGGTGGCAGCCTGAGATCTTGTCTAATACAGAGCTATCAAGATGGCTACTAGAACATGGTGTCTCTAGGGAAGAGACAGATGGGTAGCAACAAAGAAGTTTTGTAATCTACATACTGAAAATAAAGATTACTTGATTTATAATCATGAAACTTAGAACAGTGGGGCAGCAGTAAAAACTCACAGTATCTTGCCTACTTTCTAGTCTTGAGTACACATTCAACTCCAGAACCTGTTATCAGATGGAGAGTCTGAGTCCCTAAGAAAGAGGATCCCGTATCACCATAGTGAAGGCATATAATAACTTTGCTCCACATTCTTCCTCAGACTATGTTCATTAACATGAGTAATATAATAGGGACAAGAAAATGGTGATTTTTTTTTTAGAATTTTGAATACTCAGTCTAGTTTAGCTTTAATATCCAAGGACTTGGATTGGGCATTGCTATTGCCTTCTGTTAGAATGGAGCATACAAGAGACAGGTGATAAGTTGAGTCCTGGACGAGGTCCAATTCAGAGTGGAAATAGTCGATGTGCAAATCAGTGTTAATGTTCCTGGTCTAAAATACTCGACTGAACTCACATGTTGTTTTCATGGCCTCTTAGGTAATAGATACTATAGTGGGAAAAATCCAGAATAAACCTATAAAATTGTCCCTTGTACAGGCCAAGATACTAAATGAAAAATTGTATCAAGACATTTGCTTCAAACCATGAAGGACTTACTGTTAGAGAGATTTTCCTCCCTTCACAATTAGAAAACCAGAAAAAAAAATATGAAAGAACAGTTTTCACACATTGAACTAGAGTCAACACAGGATTTTGATCCCTTGGGAAGAGAAACCAAGAAGATGAGCTCTAAATTTTACCCAGCATACTGCCTGGAAGCAGTTTCAAGTCTGCAATGAATGGAAAGGAAATACAAACAGGGTCCCATGACTCAATGATTTGGGCAGATGGAGGGAGGCCAAGGCAGTTATAAGTCCTGGGGCAAAACAGTAGTGCTTAGACATCTGCAACAGAAAATTTAGACATGTAAAGAGGGATCTCCTAAGCTCTTTGACTTTGCATTGATCTTCCTTTGTGCACGGTGATACTTTTTGATGCTGATAAAGAACAACTGACAAGCAACAGGCCAAACAATTGCCTAAACTGATGTAAAACTAAAATTATCCATGCCCTCAAGCATCAGAATCAAAAGTCCTTATAAGAAAAGGGAATTAAGTAGAATCCTCAGAAGATTCATGCATTCACTGAAAAACCCTAAAGTCTCTTCTGTGTCCTAACAAAGCTTAAAAATATAAAGGATCAAACTGATTTGTAGGTTCACTGCATGCCAAAATAAAACCTTAAAATTTGTGCGAAGGTTATAAATCCTAGTAACTACAACACAAAATTCACAATTTCACACATCAATTAAAAATTAGGCGTGCAAGGGGCGCCTGGGTGGCTCAGTTCGTTAAGCATCCGACTTCAGCCAGGTCACGATCTCGCGGTCCGGGAGTTCGAGCCCCGCGTCAGGCTCTGGGCTGATGGCTCGGAGCCTGGAGCCTGTTTCCGATTCTGTGTCTCCCTCTCTCTCTGCCCCTCCCCCGTTCATGCTCTGTCTCTCTCTGTCCCAAAAATAAATAAACGTTGAAAAAAAAAAAATTAGGCGTGCAAGAACAGGAACTTAGAACCAATAACAGAAAAAACATTTAATAAAAGTAGAACTAGATGTGCCAGAGATGATGTGTTAGCAAGAAAACATTTTAATACAGCTTTTAGGATGTTTACTACAAACATGTAATGTTTGTATGTTCAGAGACGAAAGGGAGAGGCAAAACATAATGGAAAAAAAATGGAAAATATAAAGAGCTCCATGTACATCAGCTAGAGATGAAAAATGGAATATACGAAATGCAAAATACAACTGGTGGATTTAACAGCATACTGAGCAGTAGGGGAAAAAGAACAATTAACATGAAAACATTGATAAAGAAGCTATATAAAATGGAGAGAAAAATATTAAAATTGATTAGAGCATTACTAACATGTAATAAAATATCAGGGTATCTAATAAATGGGCAATTAGGATTCCAAGTGGAGTTAAGAGAAAAAAATTTTAATGAAATGATTCTCCCAGATTTTTCAAAATATGAAACAAATTATAAACCACAGATCCAGTAAATTCAAGAGCAATAGACATAAAGAGAAACACAAGATGTATGATAACTGATTTACTGAAAACCATAAATGTATTAAAAGTAGCAAATTTAGGGCATCTGGGTGGCTGGGTTGGTTAAACATCTGGGTCTTGACTTTGGCTCAGGTCATGATCTGACAGTTTGTGAGATCAAGTCCCACATCAGACTCTGCACTGGCAGTGCAGAGCCTCCTTGGGATTTTCTCTCCCTCTCCCTCTGCCCTTCCCCCCACCCACCTCTTATGCTTGCTCTCTCTCTTTCTCTCTCTCTCTCTCTCTCTCTCTCTCTGTCTCTCAGAATAAATGAATAACTTTTTCAAAAAGTAGCATATTTATAAATTATATGGATACAAAATAATAAAATGCAATCTGGAAGGCAATGGAACAGCATATTTTAAGTGCCAAAAGGAACAAGCAAAAAGCAGTCAACTGAAATTTTATACACCAAGATAATATTTTTCAAAATTTAACACAAACACTTTTCAGACAAGCCAAAGCTGAAAGTATTCATAGAGCAATTGCACTGTAGGCAATAGGAAAGGAAGTTCTTCAGGCAAATTGGAAAATGAAGCAAGTGGACAGATATATGGCTTTAGGTGAAAAGAATGGAGAAGGCCAGAAATGGTGAATTCTGAGTAAACTAAAACATTTTTCTTATTTTAAATCTCTTTAAACTGCATTTAACCATCCAAAACAAAAGTAATAACAATGTAACCATATACTTTTGAATGTATAAATATGGAGGAGGGTGGAACTATACTAATATTAGTAAACTATTTGCATAAATGTTATAGTATTATTTATAGATAGATAGATAATTTATTATGTATATGTACATACATATATATAATAAAATCTAGACTAAGGATTAGCAAACTTTGGCCTGCGGTGGGGAACAAGTCTGGCCCAGCCCTAGTTTCTAGGAATGTTGCTTTGATTTTTTAAGATCTACATCTATATCTGTCTGTCTGTCTGTCTATCTATCATCTATCAGTAGAAAAAAAGTAAAAGATAAAAAAGCAAAAGAGTGAGAGGTAGAGGCAAAAAAAGAGGAAGAGAAGGAAGAATAAAAGTATGTGATCATATGTAGTTCTTCAGGGTCTGCCAATTTTTTTTTTATTTTTTCCTGACAAAAGCCAGATGAAAATATTTTAGAATTTGTAGGCCATAGTCTATGTCAAATATTCATTTTTCTGCCCCAGGCTCTAGAGCACAACCAAAGAAATAATGATTTAGCCAATAAAACAATAGTGAAGATAAAATGATTTCATCAAATGAGTTTTAGAACAACAAGTATGTTTGCCACTTATGGTGGTATTATCTTTTCTGCTGGAGTTGTTTATTGAGTAGCAACACTGATATACAGCGTAATGGGTAATAGGGAAAATACATTTAACATATCAAATATTATAAAAGTAAAATCCTTGATCATTGGTAAAAAATTAATTGACTTCATTATTAGAGGAATTCATGACCCAAAATCTATTAAACACAAGTAATAGTAAAAGTGTTTATTGCCTGAATATAATCAACATCTAAATTTTAAAGCATTATTAGAAATATAAATGGAGATTACATTTCAACAAAAAATAATTACTAATGCTTAGATTTTTTTATATGCAGGTCTACAAAGTATTTTATTTTTAGTCACTCATTCAATGTTTAACAGCTGTACAAGAACAGTGCTATTATTATCATCATTTCAATGATAAGGAAATAGACGTATAGAGAATATATCTCAATATTAGCAATATGTCTGATGAGCTGTTTCCCAGTTTTTATTTGAACTATTTCTACATAGAACAGAACTTGTTTAACTAAGTTGATCAATAGAGAGTAAGCATATATAATTAATAGCAGAAGTTATTAGTTTGCACATACTGATTTGATTAAAATTGTCAAACTGTGTGCAGCACATAGTGAATATATGATGTGCTACGTAATTTAGTAATTTTTCTATTAATAGACTGCTCAGTTACAGTAGCATCTGGCAAGGTTTGGTGACAGACTGGGGGCTACTACCTCAGACAGAATGGTGAGAAAAAGCCTCTGATGAGGCGATATTTTAGATGTGAACAGTATGTAATAATTTATCACACAAGTATTTATCAAATCCTTCCCTATGTGTGACTGTTCTAAGTTATATGGCCCTAAAAACAAGGCAGCTGAGACCGCTGTCTCCAAGAAGCTTGAAAGACAGAGGTAGAGCCAGAGGAAAACAAGTTTAGACATCAAGTGTTATAAACAAAATAATTGCTTCAGAACAAGCAAGTGGCAGGTGTCAGGGGAAGTCGGTGTTATTTTTAATTGGCTAAGCTCTCTTTTAAAGATTTGATATTCAACCAGATGTATGAATGTGCTGATCTGTGAAGGGAATTGTTCAAGAAAAGGGATGACCGGGGGAAACCCAGAAACAGAGACAAAGCCAGGAGGAAGGGACAGATGCCCTAATCCTTCAAAACACCAACTGTGTAAATTTAAGCAAATCCATTGATTACTCCAGACCCCAATTTCCTTTATCTATAGTGAGTTGGGCTAGATGTCCACAGACATTATTTCACTGCCAACAATCTTCATGTTTCTTAATGTTCGACAATCTTCTTTACATTGCTTTTGCGTTTGTTGATTGGAGCACAGGGTGCTGGATGCTGAGCTGTCATTCCACCACAGACCATAAGAGAAATTGAAATAGAGAAGTTTGGGGGTCCCTGGGTGACTCAGTCAGTAAAGCATCCAGACCCTTGGTTTCGGCTCAGGTCATAATCACATGACTTTGTGGGTTTGAGCTCCACATGGGGCTCTGCAGTGGCAGCTTGGGAGCCTGCTTGGGATTCCCTCTCTCCTCTCTCTGCCCCTCTCCCACTTATGCTATCTCTGTCTCTCTCAAAATAAATAAACTTAAAAAAATAGAGAAGTTGGTTACTCACAGATCCTGGAGGAAGTAAGGGCATGCCTGGAGGGGCCACACAGGGAAGTCAAGACAGAGTGCAGGGAGAGCGCACTAGGAGCTGGGCACATGACTTTATTAAGGTCTGTGAGTGGAATGTTTTTGGGGTCCTGGGCTGAGGCTGGATTGGTGGTTTGAAAACAAACAAGCAGGCTTTTGGTTAAGTGGGAGGATGTGGGAGGCATGCTTGTGACCTTGAGGGCTGCTATCGATGGCATGCACTTGCATAGGGGTGCAAGTGTTAGTTTAAAGTCACTGCTTTGCCAACTGCTTTGCCAAATAAAATGGTTAACTTGGTAGCAAACCATGGAGTTGCTTGGCTAAACTCTCAGCAAAATTGCATTTGATGTAACCACTTTTGCAATTTTGTCTTGTACTTTGAAGCAGGTAATCATTCAGTAAATATGAGTGTTGTATTTGGAAGGAAAACTAACAGATTCAGCTTCTACTTTAGGCATTAGTTCTACTTACTCTTTCTTCCTCACTCCTCAGTTTATTTGTAAGACTGCTGTATTGACACATTAGCAGATTTCTGTGATATAAGCATATATTTTATGGTAAATTGTATTAATTTTAAGCAAGCTTGTATACCTTGATATATTGCTTAAAATTAAGATGCATAATTATGATGATATATGTTTATACTCATTTACAATATTAATGTTATTCCATCTTACAATATTTACATATATATATTACTCTTGTTATGTAGTACATATTGAAGAAAAATGTTATTTCTGTAATTACAGTTTCCTAATAGCTAATTTGAAGGCATAATTTCATTTTAATATTATGTTTTAGGAAAAGTACTTTAAATTTTACATTGAGATGCCACTTAGAATGGAGAATTGATAAATAAAATTTATCTCCAGAGACATGGTGATCAGATCTTTCATCATGAACCATATGGATGGAATAGATCTCTCTCTCTGACTCTGTGTGTGTGTGTGTGTGTGTGTGTACACATATATGCCATATTTATTTACGTGTTATTCTTTTTTTTTATTTGTTACTTTATTTTGAAGTAGTTAGAGAAGAAACCCGTGGATCATTTAAAATAAAGGAATTGTAAAAAAATAAAATAAAATAAAGGCATTGTGGGATGCCTGGGTGGCTTAGTCAGTTAAGTGTCTTACTCTTGATTTCTGCTCAGTTCATGATCTCATGGTTAGTGAGATCAGGCCCCACATTAGGATCTGCACTCACAACACAGAGCCTGCCTGGGATTCTTTCTCCCTCTCCCTCTGCCCTTCCCTGCCTTTATCCCAAAATAAATGAATAAACATTAAAAAAATAAAAAAAAATAAAGCAAAGGAATCATGATGGCTGTAAACCTAAGGAATAGAATCACAAGGAGCAAAAAAAAAAAACATTTGAAGATGATAATTCCCTCAACAGAGATCTACCCTACATCTATTGTGTGGCACACGTTATTTAAGATACTAGAACAATGCTTCAGGATTTGCAGGGTGCAGTCATGAACCAATCTCTGCTATAATCTATGAATTTAGTGGCTCATATTTTTCTCCTCAAAAAGGTACTTGCAGAAATCACAGTCATGGCCAACTTCTACAAATACAAGGATAGGTGTTTAATCCTTAATTAATTTTTCATTTCTATAAGACGAGAATACTGGTTTGGATACACTCTAATTCAGACCAGGCAAAGTTTGAGGCTTGACATTCCATGACTCCCAAGTACTAAAAACTCATAAAGTGCTTACAGATATCATAAAAACAGTTAATAGGAAATAGGGAAGATGTCAGGGTAGCAAAGGTGTCAGAAAATAATTATTCAGCCTGTTCTGTTAGAATCTATCTATCACATAGGCAATTTCACATGTTATTTCAATTAATAAAATTTAATTATCACAATAACTGTGGAGTACTGAATTGGTAAGAATTCTTTTGTCTCAATTCACTCTAGCTAATGTAAATTTTAGAAAGGGAATTATGCTGGCAAAAAGTTATAACTTAAAAAGAGAGAGATAGGGGCACCTGGGTGGCTCATTCAGTTAAGCGTCTGACTCTTGATTTCAGCTCACATCATGATCTCACAGTTCATGAGATTGAGCCCTTCATCAGGCTCTGTGTTGACAGCAAGGAGCCTGCTTGGGATTCTTTCTCTTTCTTTCTCTGTCCCTCCCTCGCTTGTGTGCATTTTCTCTCTCTCTTTCTTTCTCTGTCTCTGTCTCTGTCTCTCTGTCTCTCTCTCTCTCTCTCTCTCAAAATAAAGAAATAACCATTAATAACAGAGAGAAAGGAAGAAAAAACTAATGACTATTTCTAATAAAGGACAGGAAATTCACAGCTCTAGAAAATTCAAACAGGAACACATGGAATGTGTATTGGTGGGTCTTCACTTTCATTATCTTTCATTATCTCAAGATGACATTGCACTCAAATTTCACTTACTAGGAGCTAAAGCTGGATGCCTTGATTGAATCATCTGCCCATCCCCTGATGGTAGGGAATAGTAGGTATGAGGAAAGTTTCCCTGAAAAGAATCTTCCTCCGAATAATATAGAGTGAAGCATGAAAAATTCCTTTAGGAAGTATCGGGTAATTTTACTAAAAGCAGGGAAAAAGGAAACTATGGAAGAAAGAAGAAAATATCCAGTGTATGGATGTCTTAATGGTTTCAGAGAGATAAAGAACATTAATTTTGGCCAAGGGAAACCAGCTTGTAAATAGGAGTTTTCCAAACTTACTCCTTTCCTGTACACCATGTTTATTTATAAGACAAAGATTAGCAGATAGGTTTCAACTGAACTTTTATTTAACAGTAAACTCTGGTTAAAGGTCTGAACCTTAGCAAATTATGTATATATGTCCACATGACTGCAAAGAGGAGTATTTATAGAATACATAGTAATTAGAGTCACAGAAATATTTTGTAGATCAATGTTTATAATGGATTATGCTTCTGATTCTTCCATATTCACCTGATAGTTTCAAAGTGAAAATCTCTACTATAGTTTTAGTCACATTGGTCAGCCAACAATTAAAAACAAGACCGGAAAAGTGAAAACTTATTTTCTCAATGCTTCAGTTTTAAACAGAAGGCATAAATTTAAAATTATAGCCCGAAACAGATGTTCAACATATGCCACAGATAGAGAGATGATTTTCATCATTATCAATTAGGTGCTCACTGGCTGGATATAATAGGTATTGTAAGGAGAATGTCAGAAGCTGTAAATCTTGAAGCGCATTGCAGAGCGCAAGGTAAAAATTTAAGTTGTAATCTGGAGGAAAATGTTTTCTTTCTATGGAAAACCAGAAAGTTTTATTAGTACAGTTTTATATCAAGACTATTAAATCGTATTTTCAATTGCTTCAGAACATTTTGCCTTTTTTAGTGTTGAAGAAATAAAACCTTTATATGTACCCTATCTATCTGTATTAAATATACTTCATTGAGAAATCTTTTGTTTCATGGAAATATTTTTTCTCAATCTTTCCCATTCATAAAAAAGTAACTAAGAAAATTGAATGTCAAAAATATAATGGGTAAAAATTTTACAAAATTATATAACATTTAAATACCACATAGAAAAATAACATAATACAGATTTAGAAAGACTAGTCTATTATCAGTAAACAAAATTAACTTCTTTATCATAATGGAATAGATATTAGATAACTTTTAAAATAAAACATGAATATGTCAAGCATTATGCTATATACTTCACATTCGTTTTTTTAAATGAGTACATTATTACTACAAAACTTAAATTATTAACATTGTAACACATTAAATTAGTCATTGCTATCAAATTTCTTGATTACTTATCCTGTGTCATGAATGCATAAAGTTGATCATCTATCTAACTTTATGAGTTTCTTCTATAGCAGTACAATTAAATGCTACATGGAAAAAAATTTGTAGTGAAGTAAATTTTTTGACTGAAATTCAAGCAATTTCTCACAAAGTCAAAAATCCATAAAGAAGACAAATTAGTATTTCTTACGGCTTTTGGACTCCTCAAACATTTTGGGAATCTACTGTCAAAGTGGTATTGTAAAGAAAAATAAATTGTAGAGCTCTTACAATATAAAGTGGTAAGTGGAGGCAGAGTATACAGAAGAAGAGTCTAATGTCGGGGTTCAATTAGTTGGTTTTTATTTTTATTATTTATTGTTTTCATTTTTATTTATTTTTGAGAGACAGAGCACAAGTGGGGGAGGGGCAGAGAGAGAAGGAGACACAGAATCCCAAGCAGGTTCCAGGCTCCCAGCCGTCAGCACAGAGCCCAAAGCGGGGCTCGAACTCACAAACCACGAGATCATGACCTGAGCCAAAGTTGGACGCTTAACCGACTGAGCCACCCAGGTGCCCCTCAGCTAAGGTTTTTAAAGAGAGATGTATTATTTAGTACATAGGAAGTAGTCAATTGAAGTTTGATGGAGAGTATATATCCACATCAGGAAGAAGAAATCGCATTGTGGATGTAGAGGGGTGGCAAAACCCAAGGGTAGAATGTCTGTACAGGTGACGGTACCAGTGAAAAGCAATGAAGATACAAATGTGTGGGGAGAGGTTAGAATTGAGGAAAAGTGAAATTTTGAATATAATTATTAGAAGTAGCTGTGATATATCCAAGAAGAAAAATTGTCTGGAAAATTGAATTTAATTATCTGCACCCGAGTGAGAATTCTAGACTCAGAAGTCCTGTAACCACGAAAAAACAAAAACAAAACAAAACCACTTGTTAGAAATCTAGACTGTGTACTAAGAACTAGAATATCCATATTAAGTCAAACTAATTTACTGTGGTAGAACAACATATTTGGAGGAAATACCTCAGAATATATCATTTGCAAAAGACAACAGCTAAAATATTAGCCCTTGAGGATACTTAAGGCATTATTAGAAATGCATGCATAGGGGCGCCTGGGTGGCGCAGTCGGTTAAGCGTCAGACTTCAGCCAGGTCACCATCTCGCGGTCCGTGAGTTCGAGCCCCGCGTCAGCCTCTGGGCTGATGGCTCAGAGCCTGGAGCCTGTTTCCGATTCTGTGTCTCCCTCTCTCTCTGCCCCTCCCCCGTTCATGCTCTGTCTCTCTCTGTCCCAAAAATAAATAAACGTTGAAAAAAAAAATTAAAAAAGAAATACATGCATAAATAAGACTTTATGATATAGTCAAAAAGACAAAAAGAAAACCAAAGAATAAATACAGTGAATTAGAAAAGTCAGATTTTTCAGATGACAGAGTGATCAATTTAATAATGCAGAAGATTTATCAGTTAAGTTTCCATTCCCTTGAGTTGAAGGCAGGTCATGATGATCTTAGAAAAGGTTTTTCAGGATGATTGTTGACATGTCATGATTACAAGAAATAAATAGTATGTGACAATTAGAGACGGATGGAAATAGAAATGTAGGTAATTAGAGAAATATATTATTCAATTACTGTATTTATTTGTTTTTAATTTGGGAGAGATGGCCAGGAAATAGAAAACACAAAGTAGAAGTGAAGTGAATTGCATTTCCAGGAATGTAAGCATGAATAAGAATGTCATAGCACTATTGAGATAGAAAGTGTTGGCAGGAGATGTGCAGCTAAATAGAGGAATGTCATGTTAGATGGCCTTAATGTCCACCATGAAGGCAGACAGGAAGTTATTTATGATTGTGATGTATGAAGGTATATCTTATTATAAATTAAGAATTTAGGATAATTACTGAGGAAATAGGACAGAAAATGAGTAGAGCTCCCTGGGGAGATTGCTGAATATACAAAAGTCACGTGAAGATTTAACTGTGTTTGAAGACCATGGATCTGTATTACCTCTGTGGTATTGAGTTTTTATCACTGTTATTTTCTCTATCGTTCCTCATTTTCATTATTTTAGAATTAGTGTTTGGTAAGGCTTGTTTGGAATAAAAAAGAAAACAGGAGTGTTGAGAGTAATAGCTAACAGTCGATGCCATGGAATCTTGGATGTATAGAGATGCAGGTACAAGAGTAAGTTAGTTGCTCCTACTGGGTATTAATGTTTTAATTTTTGAAAAATAAGACAGTGGGAAAGGAGGAAACACAGGACATTGTAACAAGATACCAAGATACGAGGGCATAAAATATTAAATTTCAGCATGTATGTAGTCCCAGTTTATGACAAAATCTGGTGTGTAATGTTGGATGAGAGTGATAAAAAAGAAATAGAGGTGAATTCTTCTTCATCTATAAATTTGGATATTATTATTGATTTCATAAAATTATGGAAATGATCGAATAATAATTCAATCCATGTAAAAAGTTAAAAATAGTGGCTGACACATAGTAGGCATACAATGAATATTCACTTTTTTTTAATGATATCTGTAGTTTTAACATCTCTGTTACCATCTATTTAGTTAATTTGTTAGTTTTGGTGGATGTCTACCCTCCACAAAGGTAACTCCATGTAGAATGCAGCAAAGTTAGAAGTAATTTGTAATACATGACAGTTCACTCAGTCTTCTGGAACGGAGCAAATAATGGAAGAGAAATATGCCTCTATAAAACTTATTCCCAGACGGAGATAGTGGCAAGGTTGTACCTGAGTCAGCACAAAAGCTACTATTCTTCTGGGAAGTCACAGTCATAGAAGAAATCATACGCTCAAAGAATAAACGGATAAAGGCAGCACGTATAGTCTGTGATTAATGCTAAAATGAAATTACTGTAACTTCCAAATATTTATTGAGCATCTTGTGCAAATTGATATCCAGGCACTCAGTAGGTATTCAATACATATTAGATAATAGATAATAGATTAGAGAGAGAGAGAGGAAGGAAGGTGGGGAGAAAGAAATGACCTACTGATGGACTAAATGAGCAAATCAAACACATGAATAAAAATCATATTTATTCCAGTGAAGTTAAGCTAACAGAATGCTTACAGTCTCTTTTGTTTTAGGCTAGAATACATTGAAAAAATACAGTGGATTTTTTTTTGTTGTTGTTATGCAAGTTAATAAGTTTAATATTAACAAATTGTATTCAAGTAAACATTTTTATAATTCTGGCATATACACTATAAGTACTTTTATACTATACATACAAACACACATACACATTTTTGCTCTCCTGTATGATTTTTTAACTTATTATTTATTTTTTAATGTTCAGTGAAGGAGATGGTGTTTCTCATTATCCTAACATTGAATAATAAATTTTCAATCTGTATAAAACTTCGAGATGATGAATATGAGCAGAACTAATACAGCAAGACTATCTCCGTTATTTTAGTTTGGACCTTTATATGACAAAACCTTGGCTTTTATCAGTAATAGAATCAACGAAATATGAATATATTTCTTGGTGTAAAGTCTATAGCTCCTTTAAGTGGAAAGCTTTTGGGTGTCATATTTTTACTATTTAATATTTCGCATAATTTATCAAGTCATTAGGCATCAAGTGTATTGTCAGGATATCCTAATGCAATTGAGTTTTTTTAAATAAAAAATCATTACGAGATATATTGACAATCAATAATACTTTGCCAAAAGCAATTTATACCACATGATTACCTTCTTTAACAAAGAAAGTGCAAAAAAATAAATATCTCAATATATAAACACAACCAGTAGTAAAATAAATTCATTCTGGATTCTGAAATGCAAACATACACAAAAAGACAACATTGTTAAAGTAAAATGGATTGATAATTGTTCAAATATCCCTGCCTCTTCATATTCAATAGCTCTCAAAAAACCTTTTCCTGTGTAATTGGCTTCAGCATATACATATATATGTGTGTGTATATATATATATATATATTTTTTTAAGATTTATTTTTTAGAGAGAGTGTGAGCAGGGGAGGGGCAGAGAGACTGGGGAACAGAGCATCCAAAGTGGGCTCTGTGCAGAGCCTGAAGCAGGGCTCAAACTCACAAACTGTGAGATCATGACCTGAGCTGAAGTCAGATGCTCAACTGATTGAGCCACTCAGTGGCCCCAACTTCACTTATTTTCAATTGTGATCCAGGTATTATAGTTTAGTAATTAATTAAATACATAATGTAGAAACATACAATTGATAATTTGCCACCATATATATTGACCCTTTATTCCATGTTGTATTTTTAACAGCTGTATTTTTTCATTTAAAAAAAAATAATGTTGGGGCGCCTGGGTGGCGCAGTCGGTTAAGCGTCCGACTTCAGCCAGGTCACGATCTCGCGGTCCGTGAGTTCGAGCCCCGCGTCGGGCTCTGGGCTGATGGCTCAGAGCCTGGAGCCTGTTTCCGATTCTGTGTCTCCCTCTCTCTCTGCCCCTCCCCCGTTCATACTCTGTCTCTCTCTGTCCCAAAAATAAATAAACGTTGAAAAAAAAATTTAAAATTAAAAAAAAAATAATGTTGATTTATTTTTAAGAGAGAGAGAGAGAGAGACAGAGTGCAAATGGGGAGGGGCAGAGAGAGAGGGAGACACAGAATTCGAAGCAGGCTCCAGGTTCTGAGCTGTCAGCACAGAGCCTGACCCAGAGCTCGAATCCACGGACCATGAGATCATGACCTGAGCCAAAGATGGACGCTTAACCAACTGAGCCACCCAGGCGACCCTTAACCGCTTTATTAACAGATGACATATTCATCCCAAAATTCATCCATTTAGTGTGTTCAATTCAATGGTTTTTAATATATTCACAGGGTTGTACAAACCACCACTGTGCTCTAAGTCTAGATTTCATCATCTAAAAGGAAACCCTATGTTAATTAGCCATAACTCTCCAATTCCCTCTCTGCCAGTTAGCCCCATTCAGCTAATCAATCTCCTTTCTCTTTAGATTAGCCTATTCTGTACATTTTTTTGAATGGAGAGTTTCACAATATGTAATCTTCTGTGATTGGCTTCTTTCGCTTAGCATAATGTTTTCAAGTTTCATCCATGCTGAGCATATGCTAATTATTCTCTTAATTGCCAAATAATATTAATTGAATAGATATACCATATGTATTTATCTGCTTAATAGTCGACAGACATTTAGGTTCTTTCCATTTGACTGTTAGAAATAATGCTGCTATGAACAAGTTTTTGAGTAGGCATATTTTTTAATTAAAAAAAATTTAATGTGTATTCATTTTTGAGAGAGAGAGAGAGAGAGAGAGGCAGCACAAGCAGGGGAGGGGCAGAGAGAAAGGGAGACACAGAATCCTAAGTAGGCTTCAGGTTCTGAGCTGCCAGCACAGAGCCTGACCCAGGGCCCGAACCCACAAATCACGATCTGAGCTGAAGTCGGACACTCAACCGACTTAGCCACCCATGCATCCCGTGGTATCTCTAGTTTTATTCTTCCTTTTCAAGATTGCTGTGGTTAGTTAAGATCTTTTGTGGTTCCATGTAAATTTTAGGATTATTTTTCTATTTCTGTAAAAATTGTCATTGATATTTTCATAGGGATTAATTAAATTTGTAGATTGCTTTGGGTAGTATTACATTTTTAAAATATTTTTCCCCCAACCCATGAGCTTGAAATATCATTCTATTTGTGTTATTTTCAATTTCTTTCATCAATGTTTTATAATTTTGAGATAACAATTCTTTCACCTCCTTAGTTAAGTTTATTCCTAAGTATTTTTTTTTCTTTTTGCACAGTTGTAAATAAGAAAGATTTCTTAATTCCTCTTTTTTACTGGTTCTTTATTAGTATATAGGAATGCAACAGATTTTTGGATACTTATTTTGTATCCTGTGACCTTACCAAATTCATTTGTCAGTTTTAGATTTTTGGTGGAGTCTAGGGTTTTCTATATACAGTATCATGTCACTTGCAGATAGTGGAAGTTTTACTTCTTTAACAATTTGGCTGCCTTTTATATATTTTTATTTTTTGATTGCTGTGGCTAAGACTTCCAATACTATGTTGAATAAAATTGGTGAGAGTGGATATGCATGTCTTTTTCCTGGTCTTAGAGAAATTGTTCTCTGTTTTTCACCAGTGAGGATGATGTGAGCTGTGGATTTTTCATATATGGCCTTATTATGTTGAGGTGTGTTCCCTCTAAACCTACTTTGTTAAAAGTTTTTACCATGAATGGATGCTGTACTTTGGTCAAATGCTTTTTCTGCATGTATTGAAATGATCATATCCTTTTTATCCTTTCTCATGTTGATGTATGTGTCATGGTGATTGATTTGTAAATATTGAATGCACTTGCATTGCAGGAATAAATTCCACTTGATCATGGTGAATGTTTTTTTAATGTATATTGGATACAGCTTGCTACTATTTTGTTGAGAATTTTTGCATGCATGCTTATCAGAGGTAGTTGCCTGTACTTCTCTTAAATTGTAGTGTATTAATCAGGTTTTGATACCAGGGTAATACTGACCTCATAGAATGAATTTGGAAGCTTTCCTTCCCCTTCTATTTTTTGCAACAGTTTGAGAATAATAGATATTAAGTCTTCTTTAAATGTTTGGTAGAATTTACCTGCAAAGCCATCTGATACTGGACTTTTGTTGGTTGGGAATTTTTTGATTGCTGATTTAATTTCTTCCCTAGTAATTGGTCTGTTCAAATTTTCTATTTCTTCCTGATTGAATTTTTTAATAATTTTCTGGGAATGTATCCATTTCTTCTAGATTATCCAATTTGTTGGCATATAATATTTTTATATGTTTATAATCCTTTATATTTCTGTGATATCAGTTATATCTCATTTTTCATTTCTGAATTTGTTTATTTCAGTTCTCTCTCTCTCTCTCTCTCATTAGTCTGGCTAAAGATTTATCAGTTTTTCAATTTTGGTGATCTTTTCAAACCAGTGCCTTGTTTCATTCATCTGTTATATTGTTTGTTTGTTTCTACTACATTTATTTCTGTTGTAATGTTTATTTTTTTCCTTATAGTGGTTTTCAGTTTTGTTCTTTTTTTTTTTTTTTCCTAGCTCTTTTAGGTATAAGTTTACATTGTTTGAGATTTTTCTTTCTTCTTGAGGTAGGCCTGTATTGCTATAATATTCCCTCTTAGAACAGCTTTGCTGAATCCCATAGATTTTGGGATTGTTTTAATTTAATTTAGATACTGGATTTGTTTTAATTTCCATATGTCTCCATGCATTTTTTAAATTTCCTCTTTGATTACTTGGTTGACCCATTCATTGTTTAGTTGCCTGTTATTTAACCTCAGTGTATTTGTGTTCTTTCCAGATTTGTTCTTGTGGTTGATTTCTAGCTTTATGGCATTGTGGTTGGAAAAAGAGGCATGGTATGACTTCAGCATTTTTTAATTCATTGAGATTGTGTTGTAGAATATGTGATCTATTCTGGAAAATGTTCCATGTGCACTTGAAAAGAACGTGCATTCCACTGTTTTAGGATGGAATGTTCTAAATATATTAGTTAGATCCCTCTGATCCAATGTGTCATTTAAAACTACTGTTTCTTTGTTGAATTTCTGTTTGGATGCACTCTCCTTGATGTAAGTGAGGTGTAAAAGTCTCCTACTATTATTGTATTACTATTGAGGGCTTCCATTATGTTTGGTATTAGCTGCTCTGTGTATTTGGGTATTCCCATGTTAGGTGCATAAATAATTATAATTGTATCTTCTTGTTGGATTGTTCCCTTTATGATTATCTAGTGTCCTTCTTTATATCTTCTTACAGCCTTTGCTTTAAATTTCTTTTTTAACATTTATTTATTACTGAGAGTTAGAGAGAGACAGAGCATGAGCATGAGAGGGGCAGAGAGAGGGGGAGACACAGAACCTGAAGCAAGCTCCAGGCTTTGAGCTGTTAGCACAGAGCCTGATGTGGAATTGGAACTCACAAACCACGAGACCATGACCTGAGCCGAATTTGGACAGATGCTCAACTGACTGAGCCACCCAGGCACCCCATCTTTGATTTAATATTTACTTTGTCTGAAGGGTTCCTGGGTGGCTCAGTCAGTTGAGCGTCTGACCTTGGCTCAGGTCATGATCTCGTGGTTTGTGAGTTTGAGCCCCGCTTTGGGCTCCCTGCTGTCAGCACAGAGCCCACTTCAGATCCTCTGTCCCCCTCTCTCCCTGCCCCTCCCCCACTCATGCTCTCTAAAATAAAAACAAATCTTTTGAAAAATTAAAATAAAACTATTTTGTCTGATATAAATATTGCTCCCTGGATTTCTTTTCACTTCCACTTCCATGATAAACACTTTTCCATTCCTTTACTTTCAATCTGCATGTGTCTTTAGGTCTGAAATAAATCTCTTTTGGCAGTATATAAATGTGTCTTGCTTTTTTGACCATTCCATCACCCTATGTCTTTTGACTGGAGCATTTAGTCCATTTACATTCAAGTACTTATTGATAGGCATGTACCTACTGCCATTTGCTTTTACTTGTTTTATCGTTGTTTTTGTAGTTCTCCTTTTTTCTCTTCCTCTCACAGTTTTCTGGCTTTCTTTAGTGATGTACTTGAATTCCTTTATATTTTTGCACATCTATACCGATTATTGGTTTGTGTTTACCATTAGTTTTATATATAACAATTTACGAATATAGTAGTCTCTTGTACAGTGATGGTTGTTTAAGTTTTGACCCCTTTCTACAAGTATTAAATTTTTAGTCCCCTTCCTGGCACCTTTTAAATATATGGTGTCATACTTTAAATCCTTTTATTTTGTGAATCTCGAGTGAGTTTTATAGATATACTTAATTTTACTGCTTTTGTGTATCCTACTTTTCTTACTTCTGCTTATGATCTTTTCTTTCCATTCAAATAAACTCATTTAATATTTCTTGTAGGGCTTGGGGCACCTGTGTGACTCAATTAGTTTAATGTCTGACTCGATTTTGGCTCAGGTCATGATCTCACAAGTTCATGAGTTCGAGCCCTGCTTTGGGCTTTGTGATGACAGTGTGGAACCTGTTTGGGATTCCCTCCCTCTTTCCCTTTCTCTTCCCCTCCCCTGCTCATGCTTTTTCTCTCTCTTAAAATAAATAAGTAAACTTAAAATAAAGTTAAGAAATCATACAGCGCTACTTTAGTGGTGAATTCCTTTAACTTTTGTTCTCTAGGTAACTATCTTTTCATCTATTCTGAATGATAGCCTTGCTGGATAGAGTATTCTGCATTGCAGGGGTTGTTGTTGTTGTTGTTGTTGATTCTTTCAGTACTTTGAATATATCATGCCACTCCCTTCTGGCCTCCTAAGTTTCTCCTAAAACTCAGCTGATCGCCTAATGGCATTTCCCTTGTATGTAACTGTTTTTTTTTTCTTTTTTCCTCTTGCTGCTTTTAAAATTCTCTTTTTATCGGGGCGCCTGGGTGGCGCAGTCGGTTAAGCGTCCGACTTCAGCCAGGTCACGATCTCGCGGTCCGTGAGTTCGAGCCCCGCGTCGGGCTCTGGGCTGATGGCTCAGAGCCTGGAGCCTGTTTCCGATTCTGTGTCTCCCTCTCTCTCTGCCTCTCCCCCGTTCATGCTCTGTCTCTCTCTGTCCCAAAAATAAATAATAAAACGTTGAAAAAAAAATTTAAAATTCTCTTTTTATCACTACATTTGATATTTTAATTACTATATGTCTTGGTGTGGACCTCCTTGGGTTGATTATGGTGTGTGTGTGTGTGTGTGTGTGTGTGTGTGTGTGTGCCTCCTGGATCTGGATTTCTGTTTTCCTTCTCCAGATTCAATAAGTTTTCAGCTTTATGTCTTTAAATAAATTTTCTCCCTTTCCTCCTACTGGGATGCCTATAATACATATTGTTCGCTTGATGGTGTTGCTGAGTTCCCTTAACTATTTTTATTTTTTGTTATTTTTTTTTATCCCTTCTCCTGTTTAACTTGATTGCTTTCTGTTACTCTGTCCTCCAGGTCACTGATCTATTCTTCTGCTCCCTCTAGTCTATTTATTCCCTCTAGTACATATTTAATTTCAGTTATTGGGTTCTTCATCTTTGGTTCTTTTTATGTTTTCTGTCTCTTTGTTGGGAGTCTCACCCTGGTCCTTTTCTCTTCTCTAAGTCCAATGAGTATCTTTATGAACATTACTTTAAATTTTCTGTCAGGCATATTACTTATCTCTATTTCATTTAGCTCTCTTGGTGTAATTTTCACCTGTTCTTTCATTTGGGACACACTCTTCTGGTGCCTCCTTTTGTCTAACTCTCTATGTTTATTTTTATGTGTGAGTAAAATCAGCTATGTCCTCTCCTCTTGAATGCAGTGGCCTTCTGAAGAAGAGGTCACGTTAGTGCCATATAGTGTAATGTGCCCTGTTCATCACAATTTGGCACTTCAGAGATGTCTCCTATGTGTGTCGCATGCACCCTAGAATTCTGGCTGTGTCACATTTTCCTTCAGTCCAGTTGTCTCTAATGGCTCTCTTTGCCTATTGTGGGCAGGGTTTGGTCCCTATGTTGGTAATGAACTAGTGTGGGGCTGCCTCAGGCTTGAGTTGACTTGGATCAGGTATTTGTCAGAGCTCTGGTAGCATCAAACTGCAGGGTAGTTATCCTCTGAGAAGGGGGCAAGGCTTGCACTCAGACTAGATACCTGCCCCCAGTTCACTGCCGGGTCTGAGTTGAACTGGTTGTATAGTTTTCTTTCCCTCTCCTCAGGACAGGAGTCACTTTTGGGTGGTGATGGTCCCTGTGGGGAGCTGCTTACATACTGCCGTCCTTGCGGCACCATTTTGGACGGACTCTTGCCATGGTTGTGTTAGATGGGTTGGTTCCACAGGGGAAGTGGACTGCACGTGTGTTGTGCCAGCAAGGTCTTCTCTGGTCCACTGCAGGAGGACACCTGCAGCACCCTAAACACTTCTGCAGCGACAGGGCTAGTGGGGGTGGGTCTGAAGAAGAGCACTGGTGTGGGGTAGGCTGTTAGCAAGCTAGATGGAGAGTGTTAGCACCATGCTGGTTCCCCCAAGTGTCCCTTTATCTTGGTTGGGGTTTGGAGGAGGGAATTAGTACCCATTTGTTCTTGGAGAAGTCTCCCAAACATCCCTGGCCCTCCAGAACATGCTCTGAGACTAGTAGACAAATCTCCCTCCAATATAACCTAAATATTTTTCAAACTGCTGCTCCTATGCTGTATCTCAGCAGGGCTATTGGTTGTGCTTTCTCTTTAAGAGCAAGAACTTAGTTTCCTCCTATTCTGGGTGACTCCTAGGGCAGAGCCTGCTGATTTTTAAATTTCCAAGTGTTAAGCCCCACTGGTTGTAGGAACTCATGAAGTTACGACCTCCTGGTTTTCAAAGCCAACTATTAAGATGATTCATCTTCTCAGTGTGGGTCCTCCATGCCTGGGGTGCCCTGTGTGAAGTCCATTCCTCTGAACTCTCTGTGCCTGTGGCATCCCTCCTTCCCTCCCTTGGACAGTTTAGCAGGTTTGTTTGGTTCCTGACCATGACTCCACTCTTCTTATCCTCTTTGATGTGGCCTCCTCTCTAAATTTATCTGTGAGGAGTCTGTTCTGCCAGTCTTTGGTCGTCTTCTGAGTTATTTACTGATGTGGGTGGTACCTAGGTGTATCCGTGGGATGAAGTGAACCTCAGATCCTTCTACTCCATCGTCTTCCTAATTTGCATCTTTCTTAATTTATTTTGACAATATTTTACAGTTTTCAATGTATACATTTTCATACTTTTTGTAAAATTTATTGTAATAATTTTGATAACTCTTAAAATTATCAAACATTACAGCACCAAATGTACGTGAATGCAGCCATCTGGACCTATGCTTTTGTGTGTGTGAAGGGGGCTTTTAATTAATAATTCAGTCTCTTGACTTGTTAGTGGTCCATTAAGGTGTCGTATTTCTTCTTTTGTCAATTTTGGTAGTCTGTGTCTTTCTAGGCATTGGTCTAGTTCATGTAAGTTATCTAAATTTTTTTGCATCCAATCGTTCATGGTATTCCTTCTTATGTGCTTTTTGAAAATGCCAGTTAGATTAGTAGAAATGCCATCTATTTTATTTCTGACTTTACTACGTAAGACTGCCTTCTGGCTTCCGTTTCTGAGAAAAAGTCAGCTGTTACTGGGGTTTCTTTGTAAATGATAACTTTTTCTCTTGCTGCTTTCAAGATTTTCTTTTTGTCTTTGGATTTCAGCATTTTTTACTGTTAGGTTTGTGGATCTCTTTTAGTTTATGTGACTTCGAGTGTGTGGAGCTTCCTGGATAGATATGTTCATATTTGTCTATAAATTTATGATGTTTTAGCTGTTATTTCTTCCTATATGTTTCCATCTACTTTTTCTCTTTTCCTTCTGGCTTTCTTATTATGCACATTTGGGTCATTTAATGTCCCACGTTTCTCTGATACATTGTGCGTTTTTCTTCTGCCTCCTCTCTGACTTTTGGGTTGCAAATCAATTATCAGTCTACACGTTTGCTAATTTTTCCACAAGTTCAAATCTCCTGTTGACCTCTTGTGAATTTTTATTATACTTATTATTCTTTTGAACTCTCAGATGTATAGTTGGTTCGTTTTTGTAATTTTTCTTTATTGATATTCTTTATTTAATGTGATATTATCATACCTTTCTTCTTTAATCATGTTTTCCATTAGTCCTACAAACATATTTGTAATGGCTACTTTCAAGCCTTCTTTAAATCCCCCATCTGGTCACACTCACAGCTGATTTTTATTGGTTACTTTTGGGCACTATATGGGTGACACTTTCCTATTACTCTGAAATGCATATTTTCGTGTTGCTGTTGGCCACTGGACATGTTACATAATAGATTATTACAACTCTGGATATGGGTACCTCTCCCAGAGCTCATGGCTGCTCTTTGCTTACTGTTCCAGACTGGCTGTCTTCTTTATATTCTTTATAACGAAGACTACTAGGCACCCAGTGCAGTTTGAACTGTACTGTTGTTCCCCAGGGAAAGGCAGGCCTGTGTCACTCTGGGATAATAGTAGTTTTGATAGGTCTCAACATTCTCTTTCCCTGAAAATGTGTTAACTTCCATTAATTGCCAGCCAATTTCCCTCTCTCTCTCTCTCTCTCACACACACACACACACACACACACACACACATTTTAACAATATCTTGAATCATAAATTACTTCATAGGCTAATTAAATTTGCACTCTTTTTAATGGATAGTTTCCTAAGTCAGTGTTTGAAATTATTTTTTCTGATTCCAGGTGTACTGTTCCCACCTATTTATTTTCCCATTTATCACTGGGAAAATAGGTAGCCTACAGCTTAGCCTAGATCTACAAATAAATCCAATTTCTTTCATGATAAGTCCCATTGTTTTTTGAGTTTCCTTGGGGTTGGCCTTTTCTACACTCTATTGCAAATGAAGGAAGGCCCTTTGCATAGGACTTGGAGCCCCTCCCTCCCCTCTCTAAATCTGTTTCTTTACCCCAGACAAAATCTTTGGGCTGTGGCTTATGTGTCTGGGTGGGTGAATGGCATACTTCAGTCTGACTGACACTCCCACTTTAGGAGCTAAGTGCTTGGTGGATGGTGGATAGCAGATGTAGATTCCTTTACCTTTCCTCTCTTGGAGTAGAACCCCCATCCACAAGCTGAGACAACTGGAAACCAAGAATTCACAGTGGTGTTATACCTATATGCAGTGGGAACATGGTGGAATAAGGAAGCCTCTTAGCCAGAGTCACCAAAATTTAGACTTAACAACAGATAGCTGGAGTGGCATAACAGATGCTGATGGTCTGCCTCTCCTAGGAAGCTGGTCTACTACTAAGAGCTGGGGAGAGAGGAGGCTTATGTTCTTGTACCTGAGAACTGTACCTGCCTTGAACAGAGCTTTCACCTCACAGAGGTGGGAGGGAGGAAAGAGGGCTCATATCTTGGTTAAGACATAGCAGACTCTCAGAGTTCTTCCTAAATTTTCATAGGTTTTCTTGAAATTTCTTCATTTGCTATATGCCCAAAGGACCCGTTCTAGACTTTTTGAATTATTTTTCATTTTTATTTAATAATTTCATCAATTTCACTGAGAAGTGTTTCTCATCATGTTGTCTGCTGGAAGTCTTCAGTAGAGTTTTGATTATTGAGCTGTGATATCTCACGGTCTTGCTGAAATGTTATTTTTATATTATTTCTTCAAAATATGTGTGTATAATGTCATTTGAAATATGTGTGTATATATTATGTCATGTGTGTATATATTATGTCATTTCACTTAGGATTATATGCTCTACGTTCATCATATAGATTTAGTTATTTATTATCTAAATACTTTCTCTCTCTTTCTTTTTCTTTTTTTTTTTTTTTTTTTTCTTTTTATTTCCCTGGTCAGAATCTCCAGTACATGATGAATAGAAGTGGCAAAGTGTCTTTCCTTGTTTCCTTTCTGAATTTAGGAGGCAAGAATTACATCATTCACCATTAACAGTGACATCAGTTGTGTTTGTTTGTTTGTTTGTTTTTGTAACCCCCCTGGATTATTTTGAGGACATTGCTATTCATTCTTAGTTGTTGAAGGTTTGTTTTTAATCGAGGTAAAAATCTTATCAAATTTTATCACATTCTATCACATTCTATTTCTGTGTCAATTGAGTTAATGATTTACATCATTTATTCTAGTAATATTATGTATTACATTTATTAATCTCATGTTAATTTCATGTAACATTACGTATTACATTTATTAATTTCCTGAGGCAAATCCCAATGTTATGGTTCATAATATTTTATATTTTTTACTTGTTGCAATTAGCTAGTATATTGTGAAGGGGTTTTATACCTATATTTATGAAGGGTATTAGTATGCAGTTTACTTAACTAGTGATATGTTTATCTGACTTTGGTGTCTGTGTAATGAACGTATTTGGGAATTATGATAGATAATACTTTACTAAAATTATAAACTATTTAAATATATAAAAACAGATAATGTGATCTACATATTCATTATCACATCTTTAATGTTTGTTTATTTTTGAGAGAAAGAGCATAAGTGGGGGAGAGACAGAAAGAGGACGGGACAGAGGATCTGAAGTGAGCTCTGTATTGACAGCAGAGAGCCCGATGCAGGACTTGAACCCACAAACCGTGAGATCATGACCTGAACCAAAGTCGATGCTCAACCAACTGAGCCACCCAGGTGTCCCTCATTATCAAATTTTAATAAATATTAGCTTTTTATCTTATTTACTATACATTGGTATTCCTCTCTCTCTCTCTCTCTCTCTCTCTCTCTCTCTCTCTTTGATATGTGCATCTTTACTTGAGGTATTAACTTACAGTGTTACATTAGTTTCAAGTGTGCAAAAGGATTCAACAATTCTATGCAATTCTTACTGATCATCAAGATAAGTATACTCTTAATTCCCTTTATCTATTTCATCCAAATGGCCACCTAACTCCCTTCTGGCAACCACCAGTTTATTTTCTATATTTAAGAGTATTTTGCCTGTCTACTAGTTTGTTTCTTTTTCATTTTCTTTTCTTAAATTCCACATACGGAGTGAAGTCATATGGCATTTATCTTTCTCTGACTTGTTTCACTTAATTATATGCTCTACGTTCATCATGTTGCAAATGGCAATATTTCATTTTTCTTTGTGAATGATCAATATGCGTGTGTGTGTGTGTGTGTGTGTGCATACACAACACATCTTCTTTATCCATTTATTTGTGGATGGACACTGTGTTGGTTCCAATCTTGGCTATTTTATTTTTTTTTTATTTTTTTATTTTTTTTTTTTTCAACGTTTATTTACTTTTGGGACAGAGAGAGACAGAGCATGAACGGGGGAGGGGCAGAGAGAGAGGGAGACACAGAATCGGAAACAGGCTCCAGGCTCTGAGCCATCAGCCCAGAGCCCGACGCGGGGCTCGAACTCACGGACCGCGAGATCGTGACCTGGCTGAAGTCGGACGCTTAACCGACTGCGCCACCCAGGCGCCCCGAATCTTGGCTATTTTAAATAATGTTGCAATAAACATCAGGTGGACATATCTTTTCAAATTAATGTTTGCCTTTTCTTTGGATAAATACCCAGTAGTGGAATTCCTAGATCATATGGTAATTCTGTTTTTAATTGTTGAAGAGCCTCCATACTGTTTTCCACAGTTCCGGCACCAATTTGCATTCCGACACTTTGGTCTGTCTTTCCAGAATTATTCTTCACACTGAATATTAAGATTGTATTTTACTATGGATAGTTTCATGGTTCTCCTACCTGTGAACATTCATAATGTGTTATGTACTAAAATGATCTATCTTTATATTTGCCATGCTCTTAAAACTTGCATATTTTCTCCTGTCAGTTTTGATCAAATTTTCTTTTTTTAATCCTTTAACAGTTAAGGTTTACATTTTACTCATTGAATGAACAATTTTATGTTTTTCACACATGTGGTAGTTTTAACAAAGCCTTAACTGAATCAATACTTCTACAAATTCCTTAAACAAAGACAGAAAATTAGGACATTTCAATTGAATCAACTCTTCATTGCATGTAGTTTTGATGACCAGTATTTTGACTTTGTTTCATTTACTTTATCCTGTTGTATTATCTGTCAGTTGAATTCATTTCATTGATGGTCTCTTATTTTTACAAGTTTTGCTTCCTTCTGTGAAAAGTTATTTTTTTCTTAACTTTTGGATTAAACAGATTTATATTTTTTTACATTGTAATTCTATTTTCTTCTGTTTTGATCTATTTCTTGTTTTTTGTTTTTTGTTTTTTTTTTTTGTAATTTGTCCTTTATATTTTTAAATCATGGATTTATATTCTGTAGGTCTTTTTTATCTTTAAGAAAACCTTGAGCTTTGGCTATAGAACTGCATTTCCAAACCAATTTTTGCATTAGTTTCTTCTTGACAGTTGACATATACTCTAGGTCTTGGACCAATTTTTAATACAGTTTCAAATTTGGAAGTTTCCTGAATACTTGAGTAGTATAAATTTGAATCCCAAATTTGTATGAAGTCTAAACCTATAGCTTCAAATTCTCATGGGAGATATATATATATATATATATATATATATTTTTTTTTTTTCTTTCTTTCAGGGCTCATACATAATCAGACACATTTTCCTATCATCTTCATTTGTTGCTAGGTGTCTTTAAAACTGTACTCCTTCACGACCCTGAGAATTCCAAGTTTTTGCAGATATGTTAGTTCCAATCCTTTACTGTATAAAGACCCAAGGCCTTGACTTCTATGTCTGTGGGGGATAAGACGACTCTTGCCACTAGGTCACATCTCTTATCCAAACCCAACCTCACTCACATCCATACGAGACAACAACCACTCATGATTTTACCCCTGTGAGATTTTTCTTTTGCAATATTGTTTTCGTATTGAGGATCTAGGACTCTTTTTTCTATTTTGGGCACTTGACTAGAAAAATAATGTTTTGCTCTGTTTTATGCAGAATTTCATATTTTAGGGAAAATATTTTAAAATTTCCCAGTCCACACATTAGAAAAGAATAATTATTCTTATTTATTCATACCTTTCTATTGGGAAAATTTAAGTCTAGATTTCAGGCAGTCATGTGGTATAAAGCAGGTGTTTGTATGCTCGATCAGCTCAGGTGGTAGAGCTGTTGGGGAAGCTCTAAGAGGCAGAAAATGCTGAATTCATAAGATTATTATGAGCCATGTGGGTGGTGGCATAGGCTGTAACTGGGGATTGGGACTATTATATTGTCTTTCCCAATCAAATGCCATTTTAATGTCTTTTATTATATACATTACATATATAGGTGTAATATATACATACATATATATACATATATAGATGATCCCTTTATTCTGTTACATAAAGCTAGAGAATGATAAATGCTAGAATAAACAGTTAATAACTATAAAGCCACACAATCTTTAAAAACAACAGAACATATCTTGAGTATGGCTATAGGTGCAGAGAATGTAGATCTAGAGACCTGTTGGAACTCTACTAGGATCCATGTCTTGTGAAATCAAGCCTCTTTAGAATCTATGCAACCTTGGACACTCAAGTGGGGTTGACGAGGACTGTTTTTATTTAATCCTCTTCTCTTCCAACTTGAAAGTATGAGCACTTCCTTGAACGAAATTCCTTTGGTATTTTAGGCTATAGAAAAATAGTCCTGAGCAGTAGGATTCTGTGCTTATTTTTCACTTGGGAGGTGATGGTGAAACACATACCTAATTCCATCATCCCACTTTGCACAGCAACTCCACAGGAGAATTTTTAAAAATTAGATTCCAATCAGTTGATGTCTGCCCTGTATAAGGTTTAAGATTATTATGTAAAAGGGCTGATTCACTCTATTTAAGAAAAAGTGAATCGATATTTATTGCCATGACATTAACTTTTTAAATCTTTAGTCTCTACTAATTTCACAGGCATGATATGTTGATATAACTATTAGAAAAGAGAGAAGGAAAAACTCTGGTTTTCCGGTTGCTGAGAAGCCTTTAACCTTAATCATATCGATGTTAACTAACATTGTATGTAGCATGAAGATTTTGTTTCCTGGAGAATTATAAAACAGCATTTTGCTAGCTGTTACATAGCACCAATATTTATAGAGTTCTCAAAGCTAAAACAAAACAAAACAAAAAAAAAAAAAAAAAAAAAAAAAACTAGAACACATTTTATGACATTTGAAACGTTACCTATATCATCAGAATGTTTTCTCAGGTCAACTACATGTACTATAAAAGAGTAACCTTGTTATCCTCCTTAAATATTTTCCTTCCAAATAGAGCGTTGACTTGAAATTACAACGGAAAAGAAAAAGAAAAATATGCAAAAAATATGATGGCCAGGACTTATTAAACAGCTAAGTTTTCAAGTGACATATGGAAAAATGAGAATAGAGAGTCATAGCTAAAATAACTATAGTCAATAAAATAGCAAGGCAGAGAGATACATTTAATGATACTTTTGTTCGATCAATGTCTTAAATATATGAAATGCTGATGCAGATATTATAGGTAAAAAGAACTAACATTTTTTTCAATAAAGCTCTGTGTTATTTAAAATTATGTACTAAACAGTACTAAGTAACAGGAATATAAGTATCCGCATTCCTCAGATAATGGTATAAACAATTACTGATTATAAAAATTTTTAGTAAAAGGATTGCAAGAAATATCAGCCTGACAGAGAAAGTTAACTTTTTCTGATTAAGAATTATTTAATTAAGTAACCTTCTGACTGATATTCTAGAGATTTCCAATATTTAAATTGTATGCAATTTTAATAATGCAATTATTCCTCTCTTGTTTAACTATAATTTGAGATCTTCGCAGTGGAATGCACTGTGAAGAAATCCAGTTTTCAAAGTTGACTTTTATTTGGGAGTATCAAAATGGTAATTTTCAAAGTATAAATAAAATATACATAGGAGCTCTTATGTTTGTGATACAAAAATATAATCCTCAAAATTGTGAGTGGCAATGCATACTAAGGTAGATTTTCATTTAAATAAAGCTATAAATATTGGATAGTCCTCAGGATTGAATTATAGAAAGAAAATTATTAGAATATAAAATGACTTTCAATTCCATAACATTCAAAAATTTAAAATAAAAACAGACTACACTGCTAACTTCTGTGGTAGATTCTAAAATGAATCACAATTATGGCTCTACAGAAGCTTGTAATTATGTAAACTATATAGATTTTTTTTAAGAATTTGGAATAAAAAAATTTTTTTAAAGTTTATTTATCAAATTTGAGGGAGAGACAGTATAAGCAGGGAAGGGCCAGAGAGAGAGGGAGAGATAGAGAGAATCCCATCAATGCAGAGCCTGATGCAGGGCTCAAACTCACAAACTATGAGATCATGACCTGAGCTGAAACTGAGTCAGATGCTCAACCGACTGAGCCACCCAGGTGCCCCAGTGATATACATTTTTTAATGATAATATAATTATCGTTTATTGAACACCTATGAAACAGTGGGCATATTCCATACATAATACACTTGGCGTTTCTAATATATATGATTTCCCTATTCTCCCAGGAATTCATGATGCAATATTTCCCTTATATTAAAAAATAGGAAACTGAGGCTAAAGGTTTTGAGACATATGCAGAATACATGTAGACACATCATCTGCGTACAGATCCATCTAGTTCTATAGTTATTGCAATTCACAATGCAAGGAAATTGTGATAAATTTTTTACCTACTACATGATATATGTCCTTTGACAGCTTATGCAACCTTACAAAAGAATAACTGATACCATGTCTATTCTCCCTGCTTTATGAAATAGTCTATAAATGCGTAAGAATAAAACATTATGGAATCAGGATAGAATACTAAAGTAAAAGGCAGTATCATTGAACATGCCCCACTTTTGATTTTATGCAGATACTTAGACTTTTGTCCACACACATATTGCTAGGTCCCCTTGTCATTTCATAGTGAGAAAAGAAAAGTATTAATGGTTGCCTATATCAGTTATATTATTACATAAATATAATAATAAAAATAAAATTCTTTAGTGACAATAAATTCTATGCACCTAATTTAAGTTGGTTCCTGTTTTGGTTCAGTTGATATATAATGATGAAAATGGAATATCATATGGTTTCATTATTTTTAAATTATTTACCACTGATTTTAGAGTAGTTAATGTATTCCAGTAATGTGATATGTATAATTGTACCATCTTATTATCGTTCAATATAGGCTTTATAAAAAAAATGGATATATAAAGTGGATTAATTTAAATCTTAAATATTCTTATATATTTTCATTACTGAATTTTTAACGCTTTTATTTGTACGCTCAGCCAGTTATTAGAAGTCTTTAAATTTTTACATGTATATGATGTAAACATAGTAAAATTTGTAGACACATCTTTCACTTTTTATTGGCTTTATAGAACTAAACAACCCTAAGTATGGACATTAAAATTACAATAAAAGAGATTTTAAATGCTCGTATATTGGTAGCCAGGATTCTCCAGAAAAACAAAACCATTCAGATGTGCTTAGAATTGGATTATGCTATTGTGGAAACTAAGTTCCGTGACCTGCCATCTGCAAGTTAGAAATATAGGGAAGTCAGTGATATAATTTAGCCTTAGTCCAAAGGTATAAAACATAGGAGAACCAATGATGTAAATTCTAGACCAAGGGCCGTAGATAAGATGAGGTGTTCTAGTTCAAGCAATATGACAGAAAAAAGAAAAAAAAAAAAAGCAAATTTCTTCTGCCATTGTTCTACTCAGGCCCTCAGTGGATTGAAAAGGGGACAATGGGCCCACCAATTAAATGCCAATTTCATTCAGAAACACCCTCAGAGGTTCACCTAGAAATAATATTTAATTCTGGCCCCTAGTGGCTCCCTCAAGAGGACACATAAAATTAACCAACATGCCATCAACATAAAAAGTGTATAAAACATAGGGGCACCTGGGTGGCTCAGTTGGTTGGGCGTCTGACTTTGGCTCTGGTCATGAGCTCATGGTTGGTGAGTTTGAGCCCCATGGAGCCTGCTTCGGAATCTGTGACTCCCTCTCTCTCTGTCCCCTCCCTCGCTCATGCTCTGTCTCTGTCTCTGTCTCTCAAAAAATAAACGTTAATTTTTTTTTTAAAAAGTGTATAAAACATAAAGTGTATAAAATGTATAAACATAAAGTTTAAAAAGTGTACAACATAAAGTGTATAAAGCCCAAATATAATTGAAATAATCATACAGTTTGACTCATTGGGCAAAAAAAATATTATAAATTTTAATTTTCTTATAAAATTTCAAGGAACAAAATATAGAAAATTAAGACTAAACCATCTTAAAATAAGTTCCAGTATTTAAGATTATACAATTTAAAACCATATTCCTAAGTGAATAAATAATTCTAAGAATCCAAAAACAAGATATAGGTAGTCATTTTCCTGGAATGATATCAGTATTGCATGTTTTGACCTATATGTCATTATATGATAGAATATATGGTCATACCTCATACCTCAGAGATATGTGGGTTTGGTTTCAGACCACTTGAACAAAGTGAATCAAATGAATATTTTTGTGTTTCCCAGGGTTTACAAAAGTTATATTTACACTATATTATAGTGTATGCAGTAGGTATGCAGTAGCATTATGTCCAAAAAAATGTACATACATTTAAAATACTTCATTGCTAAAAAAAATGCTAACCATCATCTGAGCTTTCAGTGAGTCATAATCTCTTTTCTGGTGGAGAGTCTCCCTTCCATGTTGATGGCTGCTGACTGAGCAGGATAGTGGTTGTGGAAGGTTGGGGTGGCTGTGACAAATTTTAAAATTAAGACATTTATTGACTTTTCCTTTCATGAACAATTTCTCTGTAGCACGCAGTGCTGTTTGATAACATTTGACCCATAGTAGAACTTTCAAAGTTGGAGCCGTTCCTCTCAAAAACTGTCATTGCTTTATTAACTGAGTTCATGTTACATTCTAAATCCTTTTTTTTTTTCGACATATCCACAATTTTCACAGCATCTTCACCAGGAGTAGATGCCATGTTACGACACCATTGTTTTGCTCCTCCATCCATAAGAAGCGAGTCCTCATCTGTTAAGATGTTGTGATAGGTTTGCAGTGATTCAATGTTCTCTTCAGGCTCCACATCTAGTTATTTTGCTATTTCCACTGCATTTGCAGTTAATTCCTCCCATCAAGTCTTGAGCCCCTCAAAGTCATCCATGATGGTTGGAATCAATTTCTTCCAAACTTTTGTATATGTTAGTATTTTGACCTTATCTCATGAATCATGAATATCTTTAGTGGCATCGAGAATGGTGAACCCTTTCCAGAAGGTTTTCAATTAACTTTGCCCAGATCCATCAGAGGAGGCACTGTCTATGGCAGCTGTAGTCTTACAAAATATGTTTCTGAAATAATAAGACTTGGAATTCAAAATGACTCCTTGATCCATGGGCTAAGGAATATATGTTGTGTCAGCGGGCATGAATAAAACATTATAATGTTTTAATCTCATTGGACACCTCCATCAGAGCTTTTGGGTGAACAGGTGCATTGTCAATGAATGGTGTTATTTTGAAAGGAATTTTTTTTTCCTAAGCAGGTCTCAATAGTGGACTTAAAATATTCATTAAGCTATGTTGTAAATAGATGTGCTGTCATCCAGGCTTTTTTCCATTTATAGAGAACAGGCAGAGTAAATTTGGATAATTCTTAAGGGTTTTCAGAATGAGAATGAGCATTGACTTCAACTTAAAGTCACCCACCATTTTATCCTCTAACAAGAGAGGCTATTCTTTGAAGCCATGCATGGACTTCTCCCCTCTGTGAAAGTCCTACATGACATCTTCTTCCATCATGAGGGTGTTTTGTTTACAATGAAAATATGTTGTTTTTGTAGCCACCTTCGTTAATTATCTTACCTAGATCTTCTGGATAACTTGTTAGGGCTTTTACATCAGCACTTGCTTAGAAACCATTGTAGAGTTCATAATTGGCCTAATTTTAATATTGTTGTATCTTGGGGAATGGGGGGTGCTGAGGAGAGGGAGAGAGAGAGGAATGGATGGTGGAGTAGTCAGAGCACCTATCAATTTAGTTCACCATCATTTATCAATCACCATCATTTATCAGTTAAGTTCACCATTATTTACGAGTGTCGTTTGTGACCCCTGAAATTAATTGTAATAGTAACATCAAAGATCACAGATCACCATATTAATAACAATTGAAATATTGTGAAAATTACCAAAATGTGACACAAAGTGAACAAATGCTGTTGAAAAAATGGTGCTGATAGACTTGCTCAAGGAACATTGGCCACAGACCTTAAATTAGTTTTAAAAAATCTGTTAAGTACACTAAAATAAGACACAATACAATGAAGAATGCTTGTACATTATCTTTCAGTGTCTTTTAACTAAATTATATATCTATATCGTGTGTGTGTGTATATGTGTATTATATATAAATGATCAGGGTAGGAAAACATAGTCTGACTTTAGAATAGTTTTAGATTTACAAAACAATTATGATAATAATACAGTATTGCCATATATCCCACACCTTTTCCTCTATTAACATTTTTATTAGTATGGTACATTTGTCACAATTAATAAACACCAATACATCGTTATTAACTAAAGTCTAATCTTTAATTGAATTTCATTTTCCCATTCCAGGATCCCATCCAGTATAGTGCATTATGTTTAGTTGTCATGTCTCCTAAGGCTCTTCTAGACTGTGATAGTTTCTCAGAATTTGTTTTGGATGACTTGAGAGTTTTGAGGAGTACTGATTAGATATTTTATAAAATGTTTATCGACTTTAGTTTGTTGTATTTCTTGGGGTTGCACAGGGAATTTTTTTTGAGGAAAAAACAACAGAGATTAAGTTCCATTTTCATCACATCATATCAAGGGTACGTGCTTTTAACATAATATCATCCTTAATGCTTATCTTGATCCCCTACCTAGAGGAGGGTGTGTCAGGTTTCTCCACTGTAATTTTCCCCAATCCCATTGGAGTGCAATGTTATTTGGAAAGAAGTTACTCTGTATAACTCAAATTGAAATGATGACGAGTTATGCTCTACTGTTGGGAGAGGCAGTATCTGCGTAAACTATTTGTAATGTTCTCTGGGAGGACTGCCTATTCTTTTTCAGTTACATATTTAATAATTCATATCTGAATGAACTCAGATATTTATGCTATACTTTGGGTTATAATCCAATCATATTTGTTCCCCAAACCTTACTGGTGTGGGCAATTAGGAGCTCTTTCCGTTGACATTTGTGCACTCCAACATGCTTGTTGGGTTTGTATTCTTATTTTCAATGCCTTTAAATCGTAGCACTACAAAATGCTAAGATGCTCCAGGTTCATTCTGTGTATTCTCTGTTCAAGTCCTAATGTCAGCCATTTCTCTAAGGATTTCTGCTTGATTTTATTGGAGAATGGTATTTGAAATTAAGATTGGTCACTAAGTGTACTCCTTGCTACTGATATCTTTGCTTCTTGGCTCTCTCAGCTGGAAGAACAAGGAAGTACATGTGTGCATACTAACCTATGAATGTACACCTATTTATAAATATAAATGGCTCTACATCTGTATCTATGTTAAGCTAAATATGAGTTTATATTAATACAGCCCTAACCCATTATTGCATGTTTATTCTAGCATCCTCCCCTGACTATAGCCTTCCACTCCAATAGTGATTAACCCAGCTCCCACCATTCAGTATCCATTTACTCCATCATTCTATTTCTGCATATGCAAATAATGGTTTTAGAATTGTTAACCTGCATCTTGTGGGGAAAAACTTTACCAAGTTTAGAACAATGATTAAGTAAAATTTCTTTTGCCTTTAGTCTTCTAGTCTCACTTTCAAAATCACATAAATCAGCACCTTTACCCCCTTTACCCCACCCCAAATTTCACAAATTTGTAATAAAGGTAAAGCCCCCTTTACCCCCACCCCAAATTTCACAAATTTGTAATAAAGGTAATGCCTTTTGTCACAGTCTGAATTCCACCTTGAGTATCCTGGTCAACTAATTTCTTTAAAAAATGCATATATTAAGGTTCACTTGTGCCATAAAGTTCTATTGATTTTTTAAAAAAATTGTCATGTATGTACCATTACAGTATCATACAGAATAGTTTCAGTGCCCTAGAAAATTCTGTGAACTTCACCTATTCAAATTTGTTTAAAATTTGTTTAAAATCTATACTTTTGCCTTTTCTACAATGTCACAGGAATGGAATCTCAGCCTTTCAGACTAATACTATGCATTTTAAGACTCATTCAGGTACTTGCATTGCCAAAATGCATTGATGGCCCATTCCTTTATATATCTTCTACTGTTTCATTGTATGTATGCACTGTATTTTGTTTACCCATTCACATATTGAAAAATATCGCAGTTATTCACATTTTGGGTGATTATATAAAATATTATTTTATTCATGTGCAGGTTTCTTGTGTGAACATACATTTTCAAATTAGTTGGGTAAAAACTTTGGAGTTTCCATGGTAAGACCATGTTTAGATGTGTAAGAAACTTTCAGATAGTCTTCCACGGCAGCTGATGACCTTTTGCATCCCACAAGCAATGAATGAGGGAGTTCCTTTTGTTCCATTTCCTCACTATATTGACAATTTATATATTTTTTAATTTTAGTTGTTGAAGTTGATTATAGTGTATTTTGTTATTGTTTTAATTTATAATTTTCAAATGACAAATGTCTAGCATCTTTCTTGTATTTTATATATTGTGTTTGTATATTAACTTTTATTATTTGATAATGCTGTAGTTTATTAATTACAAAAATTATTTTTGGTAGATTTTGAGGTTTTCTAAATAGGTAATCCTATTATTTAGTAATAAGTTTTATTTAATGTTGGGGCAAATGACAAGATAGCTTTGTTTTATATGGCTGAGTCACACTTTATTCATTCATCTATTGATGGACACTTGGGCTGCTTCCATAACTTGGTTGTTGTAAATGCTGCAATAAACATAGCAGTGCATATGTATTTTCAAATCTTATGTGTTTTGAATAAATACCCAGTAGTATAATTAATGGATCATATGGTAGTTCTATTTTCAACTGTTTTCCACAGTGGCTCTACCAGTTTGCATTCCCATCAAGAGTTCACGAGGACTCTTTTTTCTCCACATCCTCACCAACACTAGTATTTTGTTTTTGATGTGCATTTTCCTGATGATTAGTCATGTTGAGCATCTTTTCATGTGTCTTTTGGCTGTGTGTTTTCCATGGAGAAATGTCTGTTCGTGTCTTCTGTCCATATTTTTAGTTGGATCATTTGTGGTTATTTGCTGTTGAGTTGTGTAAGTTCTTTATACATTTTGGATACTAACCCTTTATCGGACATGTCATTTGCAAATACCATCTAACATTTAGTAGGTTGCCTTTTAGTTTTGTTGTTTCCTTTGCTGTGTAGAAGCTTTTTATTTTGATGTATTTTTGCTTTTGTTCTCCTTGCCTCAGGAGACCTATCTAGAAAAATACTGCTAAGGCCTGCATCAGAGAAATTACTTCCTGTGCTTTCTTTTAGGATTGTCATGGTTTCAGCTCTCACATGTAGATCCTTAATCATTTTGAGTTTATTTTGTGTATGGTGTAAGAAAGTGGTCCAGTATAATTGTTTTGCATTTAGCTATCCAATACCATAAACCATTTGTTGAAAAGACTTTTTTCCATTGCATATTCTTGAGTGCTTTGTTAAAAAATTGACCCATGTAATGATGGGTTTATTTCTGGCCTCTTTATTCTGTTCCATTGATATATGTGTTGTGTGTTTGCTCATGCATAGCAGTAAATACTGTTTTGATCACTACAGTTTTGTAGCATATCTTGAAACCTGGGATTGTGATACTTACAGTTTTATTCTTTTTTTAAGATTGCTTTCACTATTTGAGTTCTTTTGTGGTTCCATACAAATTTTAGGGTTATTTTTGATCTGTGAAAAATGTTGTTGGTATTTTGATAGTGATTGCATTAAATCTGTACTTTGCTTTGGGAAGTATGGATATTTTAACAATATTTGTTCTCAAAATCCATGGGCATGGAATGTCTTCCCCTTTGTGTCATCTTTAATTTCTTTCATCAATGTTTTATAGTTTGTCACTCTTATCCAAGTCCATACTCAACTCTAGAAATGCATCAAAATTAGCATTTATGTCCTTTCCAGTTTATTTTTATTTTTTTAAATTTGTTAACATTTATTTATTATTGAGAGACAGAGCAGGGGAGGGGCAGAGAGAGAGGGAGACACAGAATCCGAAGCAGGCTCCAGGCTCCGAGCTGTCAGCACAGAGCCTGATGCAGGGCTCAAACTGAAACCACAGGGCCATGACCTGAGCTGAAGTCAGATGCTTAACCAACTGAACCATCCAGGCACCCTTGTTCCTTCCACTTTATAGTTCCAATGGCTTCTGTCCAAGGTAAGCAGATCTCAGTTGCTTTATCTTTCTGCAAGTACGTTTGTCTCCAGATTTCAGAATGACAGTTTGCCCTCTAATCACTGTTCCATGGTAAATACTGAAAAAAAAAATTGACTTTAAGTTTGTATAGCTTTTATAATGTCATGAGTGACAACCTCTAAGTCACTTACATTGTACAGCTGCACCTAGACATTCTTTGGGTGGATTAACTCCACTTTGAGCTTTAATCCCTAGGAGGAAAAGTATTTGTTTTGTTTTGTTTTCCCTGGGATAAGTAGCTTTATCTCTCTATGCTTTAGATTATGAATTTTAAATGGCATAATATTACCTATCTTATAAAATTGTTAAAAAGATTAAATAAGATAGTGGTTTTTGTTTGCTTTTTGGTTTATTTATTTATTTTGAGGACAGAGAGAATCCCAAGCAGGCTTCATGCTGTCAGTGCAGACCCCAATGCAGGGCTTAATCTCACAAAATATGAGATAATACTCTGAGCTGAAACCAAGAGTCGGACACTTAACTGAGAAACCCAGGCACCCCAGTATGACAGGTTTGATCACAATTCATGGCATCCAGAAAATGTTGAAGAAAGGATATATTAGTTTTTCTCACAAATGCCCTATCCATATAAATAGTTGCAGACAAATAGCTCTACCAAATGGCATAGGCATAAGCATAGGTTTTTTCCAAACCACACTTATGTGTACCTCTTAGAAATATGGATAGGGTTATTTGAACTGACACAAGGGAACTTTTCTGGTCTATGGAAAAATTTTCTCTATAGAGTACAATTACTCTAACAAAGAAAATCCAGAATGAACACAAAGGGCCCTCTTTCAGTCATTGAACATTACATGATATTCATGAAATTAAAAAAAATAAACATGTTTAAAATTTTACATATCAGGCATAGAATATTAGTCATATTTTGAAATAATTCCTGCATTACCAAAACCTTATTATAAGGCAGACATTTTGGTTTTTTATCTATACAGATTTTTCCTTACTGGGCTAAAATCAGAGAAGTTTGGCTTATTTGATTGTGCTATCTAGAAAAATAGTTTGAGATTTAATGTGATCTGTTAAATCTTAATTCCTAACATTAAATGAAAATATAAAACATAGGTCTTCACCTTGAATTGATTCATTTAGTTATAAGTGAAGCTATATGAAGAAATTAATGATATAAGTACGAAGGTTTAGTTAGTAGTCCCATACATAGGGAATAGTATTTTATAGCAGTGGTTACTCAGGCCTAAAATATTTTTAGTAAATTTTCCATTAGTTATAATATGGATGGAGCTCTGCCCCCTCCCCTGCAATATTCATATGTTTAAGTCCTAACCTCCTCTGCCTCAGAACATGACTGTATTTGAAGATAGGTCTTTTAAAGAGGTGATTAAGTTAAAATGAAGACATAATCCAATATTACAGGCATCCACAGAAGAAGAAATTAGGACACAAACATAAACAGCGGGAAGACCACGGTGAAGACATAATGAGAAGACCGCTGTCTGCAAGCCAATAAATGAGGCCTCAGAAGGAACCGAACCTGCCAACCCCTTGATCTAAGAATTGGAGCCACCAGAATTGTGAGAAACTGAATTTTCTGGTTTAAACCACTCACCCTGTGGTACTTTTTTTTTTTAACTTGAATGTTTATTTTTGAGAGAGACAGAGCATGAGTGGAGGAGGAGCAGAAAGAGAGGGAGACACAGAATCTGAAACAAGCTCCAGGCTCTGAGCTGTCAGCACAGCACAGAGCCTGACGCGGGGCTCAAACTAACCAACAGTGAGATCATGACTGAACCAAAATAAAGAGTTAAAATGCAGACAATCCCTGTGGCCCAGTGATTCTGCTTGTTGATCTTTCCCAGATAAAGTCTTGCACTGCATGCTAATACTTACCTTAGCATAATTTGTGGTAGCAAGATGTTGAGAGTAATTTGGATGTCCACAAGTTGGGTCATAGGTAGCACTATGGAGGAGTTGAAAGTAACAGTTTAGGTGTGAGTGAGTGTGTGTGTGTGTGTGTGTGTGTGTGTGTGTGTATATAAATATATATATATATATATATATATATATATATATATACATAAAAAACAACTTACATGGATCACAAAAACATAAATGTTGAGTGAGTAGATAAACTTAGTTTGCTATATGGCATGAAAATACCATTGCATAATTAGAAAATATATGCACACTAAATATTCTTAAAGAACAATGAAATAGGTGAATTTTAAGCACGGTAGAATAGTTGCCTGTGAATGTAAGGGAAGGAGAATGGCTCTCAAAGATACAAAGAATATTTTTAAAATAAATACTATAAAAAAGATACATATAAAGTGTGAGTTTTTTATCATATATATGATTCATATATTAAAGATAAGAAAAACATATAGATGTAGAGTATTTACTTGTATGTCTGGCATAGTGTAAAAAATAAAATATTTGGGGTGACTGGGATGCTCAGTCAGTTGAGCATCTGACTCTTGATTCTGGCTCAGGTCATGATCCCAGCATCGTGGGATGGAGCCCTGCCTTGATCTCTGGGCTGAGTGTAGAGCCTGCTTGACATTCTCTCTCCTCTCCCTCTTCCCTTCATCCTTACTTGCATGCTCTGTCTTTAAAAACAAAAAACAAAATAAATATTTAATGAATTTATGAGTGAATGAATGAATGGATGAATAAATGAATGATTAGAACAATGCCTCCAATAACACAACATGTCTTATTGGACATTGTTATTTTCTTTACACATGTCAGATTAGTTAATCATCACATCCCTAGAAAGTAGGTACTAGTTTAAAGTTTATATATTTGTACTGAGAGAGAGAGAGAGAGAGCATGTGGGCAAGCAGGGAAGGGGCAGAGAGAGAAGGAGAAAGAGAATCTTTTTGTGGAGCTTGATCCCATGACTGAGGGAACATGACCTGATACAAAATCAAGAGATGGATGCTTAACTGACTGAGCCACTCACATACCCTGAAAGAGAGTACTTTTACTCACTCTAAAATTTGGCTAAAGGCATAGGGCCAGAAAACAGAGTGTGGATGTTAGACATATCTTAAAGCACACCCAACACCACCTCCCCCCCAACATGAGTTGTTCAAGGGAGAAAGGGATATAGACTTAAGAAAAAGATTATTGCTACCGCTAGAGAAATAATTAAAATTAAGGTAGTTTTATTTCACTTCAACGTTAAAATATTATATGTATGTAAACATATGGATAAAACCTAGGGAAATAATGAATCACCAAATAAAAAGCAATAACGGTGAATCATTTAGGCTAATTTTGATGGGAGAGGGGGTTTCTATTTGGATAGGCAAATTTGGAAACTACTGTCTTTGGATAGAATGACACCAACATGGAGCAATTTTATAAAACTAATAGTAAAATAAATTTGTTTCTATGAATATGATGGAATATTTACTCTTAATCTGAATAAGAATTTTTACCTTGGGTTCGATAGACTTGAAAATTCTCCATTAATCTTTGTCATACTGTACTAGTTTAAAAGGGTTGCCACATATAAGTTCCACAAACTAATGGCTTAAAAAATAGCAATTAATGTCTCATAATTCCGGAGGCCAGAAATCTGAAATCAAGATGCTTACAGGATTGGTTCCTCTTGAGTAACTGTGAAGGAAAGATGGGTCTATATTCTTGGCTTTCTCAATGACCCATTTCTTCCTGTGTTTCTTCACATGTATCTCTACGTGTCCAAATTTCCTCCTTTTTTATAAAGAAAACAGTCATATTGGATTAGAGTGCACTCTAATGATTTCATTTAACTTTATTGGCATTGCCTTTATTATTAAATTAATATCCCTATTGTCAAACAAGTTTACATTCTGAAACACTAGAGGTTAGGATTAACATTTCTTTATGGTTTTAGCAATGGGAACATAATTCATCCAATAATAAATGCCTATTATCTTACTTATTTTCTTTGATACTGGTGTCATGCTTGTGCTATTTATTTTTGAAATGGTTTTATAATGACATTTACTTAGTTACACCTTATGCTTTTTTAATCACTTATTTCACTTATTAGGAAGGGGTAGGTGAGGTAGGATAATATTTTTTTTTTCCAACAGTGGCTGAGAATTAGCTGTAATGCTATTAGCTTATACTTTAAATCTTGTAAGTAGGGAATTATGTGTAGAATATGTCAGTACAGAGTCAGTATGGGTTGTTTTCCAATACCAGAACTGCAGATTATTGCTGTGAAAATTTTCTTTTGTTTTGCTTTAAATTGAATCTTGTAATCTGGTTATTATAGTTCTGGCACTAACACAAAGCATTCATGGATTTATATGGTCAACATTGAAGTCAGTGGGTAAGTATTTCAATTATACTTCAGAATTTTCCTAGTTCATCAGGATTATGTTTGGGATTTGATGATATAAAGCAAAATAAGACAAATTTGATATACCCAAGGTCCCCATGTGAAAAGATAGGATAGAAAATAAACAACACAAAGAAACTGAATATTAGGAAAGCATTATTTTTTCACTTGGCTCTCAAAAATAATGATTAGAACAAAGCATCTGGTTTTGTTCTATTTTGATTTTACATATGGGAATTGAACAAAATAAATGTCTAAGTTTGGGAGTCTCTGTGCCAGGAATTTAGGTTTTTACAATATGTCTCCTTAATAGGGCCCAAACTCCCTGAACAGAAGGCAATTCCTATTCCTGGGATAAAGAAAAAACACAGATACTAGAAAACACAGGTGCTATTAACTGTGTTTTAAGAGCTTTTGAATGTGCCTTGTTGAAGGATTCTAAAAGCCAAGGTTAAGATCATAGAAAAAATTTGCAAAATTTGTTATTTAAGAAAAATGAACATTCATATACAAGTAAAATATTAGAATAGTAGCAGTCAGGTTAAGCAAAAAATGCTTTGCTTTATGTTAAAGAAAAATAGGCTAAAAAGTTTGGCCACAGTCAAGGGCAATATATTTTTAAACTTTTAGCTTGAATTTTGAATAACATGTTTTGGAATTCTTTATACAAAACAGGTTTGACTATACTGTTAATTAAATCTTCTTGCCCAATATTTACATATAAGATTGCAAAACATCCCCAAGAGTCTTAGGAACTCATGTTCACCCATTATTTTAATTTCTTACTTGAATTGAATTAGTTTAAGTTTGAAACATTATATTTTTTCTATATCCTGTTTTCCTTACTTTGCCAGTTTAAGTTTGGAAACATTCCTTAGTTTCCTCATTATTACATCTCTTCTAGACACACACTATATTTAGAAAGTACATCCAGACATAGATATGTGTGAGGGGAAAGAAAACATTTACTTTGTATTTTTGAACTATTTTGATATTCCATGCCATTTTGGTCCTAGCCATCAGCCTGAAAAACTCATCAGTATAATTTCATATGCAAAAACTATTGTTGCTAATACAATTTTTACTCCAAAGGTTTGAAAGGCAATCTATCCTTCCCAGCATCAAAGGAAATGACTGTATAATTTCTACCAAGTTACAATATTTAAAATCTTATGAATTAGGAGGAGGTTGAAGATGATGGAATTAAGAAGCTCCAAGAATCAGTCTTTCTAAGAAAATATCTATTGAGTTTGTAAGAAATATGAAAGAAAATCAACTCCTATCAAAATTTCAATACTAACTGAACACTTGCATCATCAAGGGCATTGCTTTATAAAAAAGAGATTAGTGGGGCGCCTGGGTGGCGCAGTCGGTTAAGCGTCCGACTTCAGCCAGGTCACGATCTCGCGGTCCGTGAGTTCGAGCCCCGCGTCGGGCTCTGGGCTGATGGCTCTGTCCCAAAAATAAATAAATGTTGAAAAAAAAATTAAAAAAAAAAAAAAAAAGAGATTAGTACGTTTTGCTGTGGTTTACTATTACCAGCCTAGGCAATAAGAACCTTGATATCCAAAAATTGTGTTTGGATATTTTGATCTCTCTGGTGGACTGAAAAAGAGGTAGGTTATTGTAACAATCCCCTGTGTCACAAGTGGATTCTCAGGCAGCACCTGTTTGAAAGAGTTTAAAGAAAAAGAATACCTTTATTATTTTCTTTGATTATTGAATCCAGGCATTCAAGGAAATCTCTGTGAGGTCAATGATCGCCGGTAGAGATAACTAGACAAAGGTTTCAGTGACTACGCCTAACAAAAAACATAGACTTTGCAAAATAATCTCACTAAACAAAGCATAAAATGAAAGAGGAAAGTGTCTCCCACAGTGAAAAAAATTTTGACAGCAGTCATCCCCAAGGAAACTGCATGATTGGACTTAACTACACAAAGACTTTAACTGTGTTTAATGTGCTTAAAAAAAAAAAAAAAAGCTGAAGAAAACTATGGACAAGAAACTAAAAAAATCTGAGAAAAAAATGAAGTCTCAATCAGCAGAGATTATCAATAAAGAAATGATAAAAGGAACTAAATAGAAATCATGGAAATGAAAAATACAACAGGGTAAATAAAACACTTATAGAGGTTCAACATCAAATTTAAGAACATTTAAAAAAGAATCAGGGAACTTGAAAATTGGGCTATTGAAATTACATAGTCTGAGGTTCAGGGTAAAGAAAATGAATAAAGAGTAAGGGATTCTATGGGATATCATCATGAACGCCAACATACACTTTCTTAGAGTTTGAGAAGGAGGACAGAATGCGGGAGGATTGTGGTACAATGCTGGAGCAGGCAGAATCCTGATTCTGTCTCCTCACCTACTCAACAAATGCTCTGACAGAATCTAACTATTTTGGAACTTTGGAATGTATTGAAGTCTTGAACAGTAAATTATGGTTAATTTTGTCCAATTTCAGCTTTTTGCACAGTAGCTGCTACATCAGCTAGCTATGTACATATTTCTGGCACAGCTTCTACAGTTATGGAGCCAGGGAGGGAAAAAAAAAACAAAAAAAACAAAAACCTGTCCACCAAATATCAGACATAGATGCTCTTCTGATTGCTGACACTGATTTCAGAAGTTTAGATAAGGAGGCAGACAACCATTGGTGTCATTCCTCCTACCATTCTAAGAGTCAGTTGGCTCCATTTGGCTCCCAAAAGTGTCTCCGCCCTTCCTACCCTCTTTGATGTGCAGAGTCTGTTCTACCAGTTTTGGGGTCATTTTTCTAGTTTATTTATATTGTTGTGTTATCTAGTTGTATCCCTGGGACAAGTTAAGCTTATTCCACCATCTTCTCCAGAAGTCCAAACATTTCACTATTTTTAAAAATCAAGCAAACACAAAAGAAGACACTAATGCAGGGATAAGGAACAAAAAAAAAAAAAAGCTATAAAGCACATAGAAATCAAACAGCACAATAACAAACAATTTCTCATTCTCTGTAATTACTTTAAATATAAATGGATTAAATTATCCAAACACTGTGTTATCTCTGAGATTTAGATCTATAGACACAAATTGGTTGAAAGTGAGAGGATATTCCACACATATAACAGCACAGAGGGGAGAGGTGGTCATACTAATATCAGAAAGTAGATTTTATATCAAGGTTTTTATGATTATATAAATTTTAATACAGCAAGAAGATATCAAAATTAGAAGCATTTACACATCTACTACCAAACCATCAAAATGTGTGCAACAAATCAATAGAATTAGAAGAAGAAATAGACAATAGTTGGGGGCTTTCATAACCCACTCTCAATAATGGATAGTAAAACCACACAGAAGCTACATTAAGGAAATAGGGACCTATACAGCACAATAAACCAACTAAATTCAAAAGCAGATCTACTACAGAACATCAATGGATGAATGGATAAGCAAAATATGGTATATAAATACAATGACATATCATTAAACTTAGATAAAGAAGACAATTCTCTGCTGGGAAGATGGCAGAATAGGAAGATCATAAACTTACCTCATTCTATGAACGCACTGACAACTACATGCGTTACAACTTTCCCTTGAATACAATCTGAGACTGGCAGATTAGATCTTCTACAACTAGTCCCAGAGAGAAGGCTACATCAAAAAGGGTAGGATGGATAAAGAAACATCAGGAACCAAAGTCCTGTTGACACTAATTGCAAATGGGAGGGATACCACAAGCATGGAAGAACAAGGGGGACAGACCCCACACCAGGCACCCTTGGCTCTATGGTCTCACACTGACAAGGTGAATCTTCGTAATGCCTGGCACTGAAAATCAGTGGGGCTTAACTTTGGTAGAGCCAGAGAGCAATAGAAAACAGTTCCTACCCTTAAAGGACCATTATTTGGTGTGCAACAAATAATTCAGTCTGAGATGAAGCACAGAAGAAACAGTTTTAAAAGGGCCTAAAATATAGTAAAGAAGATATATTAACTAATTGTAGGATGTGTGCAGAAGGAACAGGACTTTACAAGAGCTTTCTCTGGGACCAGAGGTGCTGGGGAGCACCATTTTTCTTGCCCTTCCCGAACTTAGATAGCTGGACACTGGTGGAAGCCAGTGCTAGCACTCTCCATCTACTGTGCTAGCACATGAGCCGTGTCACCATGTTTCCCTATAGACTTGCTCCACCCAATCCACCCACTCTGACAGGTGCCCCTCCAAAGCAGCTCCTGCTCTGGCGAGGAAAAACCTAACCTTACACACCATGCAACAGGCAAGCCCTGCACCCACAGCTGTCCCAGCAGCTAAGTGCCTTCAGGTAGTCTGAATGCTGGCACCACCCATCAGCAAGTCTAAAGAGGCTGCATCTGAGCCTCTCAGGTATTCACACAGGGAGAATGACCTGCACACCTTAGTGCCCACAACAGATGAAACAGGTCATTGCAGCAATCTGCAGTAAGGTAACTGCCAGCTATACCCACCACTGTGCAAACAGCAATCTCTGCTCAGCCACAACAGAAGGGCATATGCGGCCCACACAGGGGATACTCCTGGAGTGTCTGTTTCTGATGACCAGGGACACAGGGAGAATAATGCTATAGGACAGCACAGTGCCTCTTCTTCTTTTTTTTTAAGGTTTACTTATTTTGGGAGACATAGACACCGTCAGTAGGGAAGGGGCAAAGGAGAGGGAGAGAGAGAATTCCAAGCAGACTCCTATCAACACAGAGCCTGTTGCAGGGCTTGAACTCACGAAACCACGAGATCATGACCTGAGTTGAAACAAAGAATCAGATGCTTAACCCACTGAGTCACCCATACACCTCAGCACAGTACCTCTTTATGCAAGGTTATTTTTTCAAACCAGGAGACATAGCTGACTCATCTATACCTAGACACAAAGTTAGACAAAATAAGGAGACAGAAGAATAAATCCTATATTTAAGTGAAACAGAGATAAGCAATGTGCTAAATAAAGAGTTCAAGGTAATGGTTATAAAGCTACTTACTAAACTTGAGAAAAGAGTGGATATATCCAGTGAGAACTTCAATAAAAAGGGGAAACACACACACACACAACACGAGAGCTTAAGAATACAATAATTCAAATAAAAAACCTAGGAGGAATCAACAGATTAGAAGATGCCCAAGAATGAATGAGCAATCTTCAAGCCAGGGTAATGGAAAGCAACCAAGCTGAATAGCAAAAATGAATAATAAAATGAGGATAGGTTAAGAGACCTCCATGTCAACATTAAGACTAATAACATTCCCATTATGGGAGTTCTAGAAGAAGGAGAAAGAGATATGGGGCAGAAAACCTATTTTAAGAAATAATAACTGAAAAGTTCCCTAACTAAGGGAATGAAACAGACCTCTAGGTCCACTAAGCACTGGGAGCCTAAACCAAGATGAACCCAAGGAGGTCTACACAAAGACATAATTAAAATGACAGAGATTAAGGATAAGAGAATTTTTAAAGCAGCAAGAGAAAAGAAAATGCGTATGAGGGAAATTCCATAAGGCTGATTTTTGAACAGAGATATTGCAGGCCAAAAGGGAGTGGTGTGGTCTATTAAAAAACCTACAACCAAGACTATTTTACGTGGCAAGGTTACCATTCACAATTGAATGAGTTTCCCAGATGAATTAGAAGTAAAGGAATCCAGTTCAATGAATTCCACTACAACAGTTTTATAAATGTTAAAGGTATTTCTTTAAGTGTAAAGAAAAAGCCATAACTGGAAGAAGTTAGGCAAAGGGAAAAAAATTTACTGGTGAAAGCAAATATATAGTAATAGCATTAGATTAATCACTTATAAACCCAGTATGAATGTTAAAACACAAAAGCAGTAAAATCAATTATAAATAATTAAGGATATCCAAAATAAAAAATGTAAGTATAACATCAGGTAACTTAGAGGACAGAATAAAAATTTAGAACTCTTTGAATGTGTTTGAAGTTTAGTGAACATCAACTTAATATAGACTGGAGACACATTAGATATTGTACATGAATTCCATGGTAACTATAAACCAAAACTTTTAACATATGCACAAGGGAAGGAAATTATTAAATTATAGGTAAGAGGGCATAAAAATGCCAGAAAATGCCTGCAAAAAGAGAATAAATATATATCAATAATTATTTCAAATGTAAATGGGCTGAATGCACCAATCAGCAGATATAGGGTGAATGAATAGCTTAAAAAACCAGACCCATCTATATGCTACCTATAAGAGACTTACTTAGACCTACAGACATATACAGACTGAAAGCAAAGGGATAGAAAAAATGATATTAGATGCAAATGGAGGCAAAAAAAAAACACCCACGAGTATAACAATACTATAGCAATAGACAAAACAAACTTAAACACTCTAACAAGAGACAAATAAAAGGTCATTACATAATGGTAAAGGGATCAATCCAACAAAAGGATATAACCATTTTAAATATCTATACATCCATCATAGAAGTACCTAAAAATGTAAAGCAAATACTAATTAATATGAAGGGAGAGATTGATATTAATATAGTAATACCGAGAGACTTTAACACCAATTTACATCAATAGAAAGATCATCCAGACAAAAAAAAATCAATAAGGAAACAGTGGCTTTGGATAATGACATATTATACCAGGTGGACTTAACAGATATATACAGAATATTGCACTCAAAAGGTCAGAACCTCAAGGTCAGAACAAAAAAGGACAAAGCCAAAGTTAGTCCCAGAAAGAAAATGATAAAGATCCCATTTGATTTAAAGCACCAGCTCTATTTCTAACAGTATTGATAAACCTTTAGCCAGACTAATCAAGAAAAAAATACTCAAAATTAGAAATGAAATGTTACAACTGACACTAGGAATAAAAAAGGATTATAAGAGAATGCAATAAGAAATGACAAAAAAAAAAATTGGACAACCTAGGAGAAAAAGATGAATTGCTACAAATGTATTTCCTGAGACTGAATCAAGAAGAAATAGGATGTATGACTAGACTGATTACAAGGAACAAAATTAAATCAGTAATCAAAAAATTCCAAACAGAGAAATGTCCAGGACCAGATTGCTTCACCTGTGATTTCTACAAAACATTTAAAGAAGGGGTAAAATTTATCTTTTTCAAATTATTCCAAAAAGCAGATGAAAGAATGCTTGAAATTCATTTTAAGAGGCCAGCATTACTGTGACACAAAAACCCAACAGACACTATCAAAAAAAGAAAATTACCAACCAATGACCCTGATGAATATAGATGTAAAATCCTCAACATAATATTAGCAAATAAAATTCAAAACTATATTCAAAGGCTCACTTAGACCACAATCAAGTGAAATCTATTCCAGGGATGCAAGCATGATCCAATAGTCACAAATCAATGTGATATACCATGTTAACAAAGTAAATATCTCAGTAAATGAAGAAAAAAAACTATATGAAAAAATTTTACGTCTGCTCATAATAAAAACTCTCAACAAAGTAGGCTTAGAGGGAAAATACTTCAACATAATAAAAACCAAATATGAAAAACAGAGCTTTTTCTCCAAAATCAGAAACAAGAAAAGGATGTCCACTCTCCCCTCTTTTATTCAACATAATCCTGGATATCCTAGCCACAGGAACCAGAGAAGTAAAACAAATAAAAATCAACTTGCTAAAAAAGAAGTAAACGTGTCACTATTTGCAGATGATATAATGCTGTATATAGAAAGCCCTAAGTACTCCACCAAAAAACTATTAGAAGTAATAAGTGAATTCAGTAAAGTTGCCGGATATAGAATTCATATACATAAACTCCATTGTGTTTCTATAAACTAATAATAAAATAGCACAAAGGGAAATAAAATAATGCCATCAAAGAGAGTAAAATACCTAGGAATAAATTTAGGCAAAGAAGTGAAAGAACTGTACTCTGAAAATCATAAGACATTGATGAAAAAATCAAAGGTGACACAAATAAATGGAAGGTTATGCCATGTTAATGGACTGGAAAAATACTACCCAATGAAATTTACCAAGTCAATACAATACCTATCAAAATATCCATAGTGTTTTTTTTTTTTTTCCTGCAGTGCTAGAACAAAACAAAGCAATACTGAGAAAGAACAAAGCTGGAAGTATTACAAGTAGCTTTCAAGATATATAACAAAACTGCATTTATCAAAATATTATGGTACTGTGTCAAAATAGTCATGTAGATCAATAGAACAGAACTGAGAACCTAGAAATAAATCCATGCACATATGGTTAATTAACCTATGACTAAGGAGGCAAGTATATACAATGGGAAAAAAGACAGTCTTCCACAAATGGTGCTAGGAAAGCTGGACAGCTGCATGGAAAAGAATGAAACTGGTCCGTTTTCTTAGCACCACACACAAAAGTAAACTCCAAATGGGCTAAAGACCTGAATATGAGACCTGAAACTATAATACTCCTAAAAAAACATAAGCAGTAATTTCTTGGACATCAATGTTAGCAATAATATTCCAGATCTGTCAACTCAGGCAAGGGAAACAAAAGCAAAAATGAAAATTTGGGACTACATCAAACTAAAAAGGTTTTTGCACAGTGAAGGAAGCCAACAAAATGAGAAGACACCCTACTAAATGGGAGAAAATATTTGTAAATGATATGTCAAGTAAAGGAATAATACCCAAAATACATCAAAAACTCATATAGGGGCGCCTGGATGGCTCAGTCAGTTGAGCGTCCGACTTTGGCTCAGGTCATGATTTTGAGGCTTGTGGGTTCAAGCCCCGTGTTGGGCTCTGTGCTGATAGCTGGGAGCCTGGAGCCTGCTTCCTATTCTGTGTCTCCCTCTCTCTCTGCCCTGCTTGTGTGCTGTCTCTCCCTCTCTCAAAAATAAACAAACATTAAAAAAAAACTAATATAATTTAGTACCAGAGAAACAATTTGATTTTTTTAAAAATGGGCAGAGGACTTGAAGAGACATTTTTCCAAAGAAGACATGCACATAATCAAGAGACACATGAAAAGATGATCAACATCACTAATCATCAGGGAAATGCAAATTAGATCCACTGTGAGATATTAGCCATTCTATCTGCTATGAGGTACTATCAAAAAATACACAAAATTAGAATTTTTGAAGAAGATGTGAAGAAAAGGGAATCCTTATGCACTATGTGAGAATGCAGATTGGTACAGCCACTCTGGAAAATAGTATGGAGGTTTCTCAAAAAATTAAAAATAGGGGGGCGACTGGGTGGCTCAGTCGGTTAGGCGGCCGACTTCGTCTCAGGTCATGATCTCACAGTCTGTGGGTTCGAGCCCCGCGTCAGGCTCTGTGCTGGCAGCTCAGAGCCTGGAACCTGCTTCTGATTCAAAGTCTCCCTTTCTCTCTCTGCCCCTCCCCTGCTTGCTCTGTGTGTCTGTCTCTCTCAAATAATAAACATTAAAAAATTTAAAAAAGAATGTTTAAAAAATTAAAAAATATAAGTACCATATAATCTGGTAATTCTGCTGCTAGGTACTTATTAGAAGAAAATAAAAACACTACATCAGAAAGATATATGCACCCTATGTTTACTGTAGTATTATTTACAATAGCCAAGATAGGAAAACAACCTAAGTGTTCAGTGATGGATGAATGGATAAAGAAGTTGTGGTATATATATACAACAGAATAGCATTTGGTCATAAAATGAATGAAATCTTGCCATTCATAACAACATGGACAGACCTAGAGGATATTATGCTAAGTGAAATAAGTCAGACCACGAACAACAAATGCTGTGTGGTTTCACTTAATGTGGAATGTAAAAAAGAAACAACAGAAAAAGATCCAAAGGAGAGGGTTGTGGGGGATGGGTGAATATCAAGAGGTACCAACTTCAAGTTAAAAATTAAGTTATAGGAATGAAAAATACAGCATACAAAATACAGGCCATAATATTGTAATAAACTTGTGGTGATGAGTGTTCCAAGTTAAAAATTAAGTTATGGGAATGAAAAATACAGCATACAAAATACAGTCGATAATATTGTAATCAACTTGTGATGAGTGTTCTGTCCTGTATATAACTGTTGAACCACTATGTTGTACAACAGAAAGTAATTTAATGTTACATGTGTATTATACTTCAATTAAAATTAGAAAAACTATGCTTAGTAAAATAGTCTAGTCACACACATACAAATACTGTATGATTCTAGGAGATGGTTGAGATTTCTGGGTGAGGGGTAATGGACAATGAGTTATTGTTTAGTGGATATAGAATTGCAGCTTTTAGAGATGAATAGTGGTGATGGAAACAATTTCATTTACAATGAACATTACCCAAAAGAATTACATACCTAGCAATCAATTTCACCAAGGAGATAAAATGTATGTTCACTAAAAAGCACAAAATGTTACAAAAAATTAAATTAAAAAAAGACTCTAATAAAATGAAAAGACATCCCAGATTAATGGATTGGAAAACTTATTACTAACATGATAATGCTTCCCAATTTACAAATTAAATGGAGTCACTATTATAATTCCAGGGGCCTTTTCTGAAGCATTAGAAAGTTTAACCACAAATTCATGAATTACTAGGGGCTCCAAGCAGTCAAAACAATATTGAAAAAGAAAAAGTTGAAAGATTCACACCTTCTGATTTAAAAACTCAATATAAAACTATACTAATCCAAACAATGTGGTATTAGCCTACAAATAAATAACATAAAATTGAGAATGCGGAAATAACCCTAAATGTTTATGGCCAATTGATTTCAACAATGGTCCAATAACATGTAATGGGGGCAAGAATGTTTTCTTCAATAAATGGTGAAGGGACAATTGGATAACCACCATGTATCAATCATCTTCTACTCACCCCATACATGAGGGCATGATTCTCCCCCTAGTTTTAGGTGTGGCTGAACACACCTGATCCAACAGGGGGCAGATTAGATTGACAAAAGTTTAAGTGACATACACTTAGAGCCAGTCCTTAACAGGACTGGCTATGCAAGGTCGCAGTAGAGTTGCACTTGGGAACAGAATGAACAACCAGGTGCAGTCAGGTTTTGTAGGATCAAGAGGTCGGGGTAACCTTGGTGCTTTCAGGATGATGCGATGATGTGTTTGGATAATTTCATGGGCTGGCAATAATTCTATGGGCTGGCAGGGAACTGAAACCCATTGCTTAAGGATAAATAGGAGCTGCATGTGGTCTGTTTGATAAGGAGGGTTGTTTGGATAGGCAGCCTTACCAGAGTGAAGAGTAGATCTTACAGTTGGCCTGTTGAAGCCTTGTCTATTTTATCATATATCAAGTCAGCATATAGTATTACACTATACGGGGCACCTGGGTGGCTCAGTCGGTTAAGTGTCCGACATCGGCTCAGGTCATGATCTCACAGTTCATGGGTCTGAGCCCCACGTCAGGCTGTGTGCTAACAGCTCAGAGCCTGCTTCGGAATCTATGTCTGCCTCTCTCTCTGCCCCTCCCCCACCCACGCTCTGTCTCTCAAAAATAAATAAATGTGAAAACATTTTTAAAAAATAATATTACACTATAACACTGGGTCTTTTGTCACACATATGCCAAAGAATGATGCCCGATCTCTAATTCACTACATATACAAATATGAAGTCAAAATGGGACAATGCTCTAAATATAGGAGCTAATATTCGAAAACAAAGAAGAAAGCATGAATAAGTCTTCATGACATCAGATTTGGCAATAGATTCTTAGGAAGTATCTGCCTTCCACGGTCACTGCAGCATTATTCTACAATAGCCAAGATATGTAGGTGGCCTAAATGTCCATCCACAGATGACTAGATAGAATATCTTATATGCATACAAAGCAATGTTAGCCTTAAAAAGAAAGGAGTTCTACCAGATATACCAACATAGATGGACTGGGGATATTGTGCTACAAAAGGGAGCCAGTTACACAAGGACGAATACTGCATGAGTCCACCTGTAGGAAATATATAGACTAGTCAAACTGATGGAAGCAAAGAGTACAGGGAGGTAGTTTGGAAGCTGAGGGAGGGGGTGGACATGGGGAGTTGTTTTTAAATGAGTATAAGTTTCAGTTATTCAAGATGAATACTTTCTAGAGATCTGCTGTAATACAGAGTGCTCATATTTAAGAATACAGTATTGCATTTTAAGGGGTTGGTCTTAAGTATTCTTACCATAATACTACTTTTTTAAAAAGATAAATTACATTTCTTAAAAACTAAAAAAAAAAAAAAAAACCCTGTGCACCAAACATTATCAAACAAGTAAAAGACAACTTATAGAATGCAAAACTATTTGTGAATCGTATCTAATAAGGGTTAATATTTACAATGTGTGAAGAACTCTTGCAACTCAACATCAAAAAGACAACACGATTTTAAAAAAAATATGCATTGGGGCGCCTGGGTGGCTCAGTCGGTTAAGCGGCCGACTTCGGCTCAGGTCATGATCTCGCGGTCTGTGAGTTCAAGCCCCACGTTGGGCTCTGTGCTGACGGCTCGAAGCCTGGAGCCTGTTTCTGATTCTGTGTCTCCCTCTCTCTGACCCTCCCCTGTTCATGCTGTATCTCTCCCTGTCTCAAAAATAAATAAAACATTAAAACATGTTTTTAAAAATATATGCACAAAGGAAGTGAATAGACATTTCTCTCAAGATGACTTACAAATGATTTGTAAAAGATGCTTAGCATTGGGGCGCCTGGGTGACTCAGGTCAATTAAGCGTCTGACTCTTGATTTTGGCTCAGGTCACGATCTCCTGGTTCTGAGTTTGAGCCCTGTGTGGGCTCTGCACTGATAGTGCATGGCCTATGTGGCCACTCTCTCTCTCTGTCTCTCTCTCTCCCACTCTCTCTGTCCCTTCCCCACTCTATCTCAAAATAAACTTTTTTTTTTTGAAGATATGTTCTACATCATTAATCATTAAGGAAATACGTTTCAAATCCCATTGAGATACCACTTCATACCCACTAGAAAGGTTATCCTAAAAGTGCTGGTGTGACTGTGGAGAAACAAGAACTATACATTGCTAGTGTGAAAGTGAAATGACATAATCACTGCGGAGAACAGTTCAGCAATTCTTACAGGAGTTAGGAATAGAATTATCATATACTCTGGAAATTCCGTTCCTTGGTATATACCCAAGAGAAATGAAAATGTATATTCACATAGGAACTTGTCCACAGATGTTTACAGCAGCTTCATAATAGTCAAATGGTTGAAACCACCCAAATGTCCCCCCAGTAAATGTAAAAATGTCCGAACAAATTTTGGTACACACATGCACTGTAATATTAACCATTATATAGAATGATATACTAAAACTATTACCATTTGGATGGACCTTGAAGACATTATGCTAAGTGAAATAAGCTGGACACAAAATGCCACATGCTGTTTGATTCCTTTTAAACAAAATATCTGCAACAGGCAAATCCACAGGGTCAGAAAGCAGATTTGTGGTTGTCAGGGCATGGGGGCAAGGGGCCACAGGGAATGATTACTTAATGGAAGTGGAGCATTCTTTTCCAGTGATGAAAAAGCGTTGAAAGTATAGAGGGTGATTGCCCAACATGGCAAATGTACCAAATGCCACTGAATTATACACTTTAGAATGGTTAATTGTGTGTTATGTGAATTTCACCTCCATTAAACACACACGTGCATTTGCTAACACATGCACGAAAATGTGAATTAGACTCAATTCTTCAGTCTTAAGTTTTATACATTTTAACTTCTGGACAATAGTATTTTTGAAAAAAATATACTTGCTTCTCTAAAATTATGAATTAGAAACGTAGGGTTCATCCAGTTCTTATTTGGGGATTTATAAAAGTAAAATATACTACTTTAACAGTAATGTGTCTATAATACAAGCTTATATTTCCTGAAATTAATTTTGCTGATAGAAATTGAAAAATATGTAATGGGAAATAGCTTCATTCGAATTCCTAAGATTGGTTAGTTAGATACTTTCTACTTTTCTCATTTAACTTCTCAAGCCATGCATACCTTCCTTGGATTCAGACAGCCAAACAATTTATTTGTATATTCTAATTTTTCTATTGTCAATAATCTAACACAGCCTTGAACACAACTTTTCTTGTTCTCAAACTTATTTGACGGTTAATGTAAGTGATCTATTTAATGATATTTTCTGAAATATTATCTTCATATGCTATCTCAGACTTTTTCTTAGGAATGTATGGCACTTCAGGGATTTACTTGATCTATGCAAAATGAGCATGAAGCTATTATTCTGTCTTGTTAGCCTATAGGGAGCTAAAGAATGAAAACCAGGTGTATCCTGTGGTTTTTGAGTATTGCTTCCCTTTATTTGGAACAATATGACAAACTTGAAATGTACTAAACATTTTATGACAGATACTGACAGAAATCAGGATCTTTTCCGAAGAAAAGGAAAATAGTGTGAAGGGAAAGAATTTACAATAAATAGCCAACAGGCATTAGGGGGAGAATGCTCACCATTATCTTAATTCTTTTTTTTAATAGTTTTTCCCACACTTAAATACCTTTCCTTCCATTTTGTTTTAGGAGAGTCTAGTATTTGTGACACAACACATGTCAGGGCAAGGTCACACATAATGGGATGCTTGAAGAAGTACCAATGGACTGGGGAATATAGATTTTAATATCAACAGGTTCAAGTTGCTGACAGATTGGACATACTTGCTAAGACATCTGATCCCACAGGAAAAGTGCATTTCAGAAATTGATAGCTGATCTGACTGTTACAGTGTACTGGGAAAAGGAAAGGAAAAAGAATGTGTTAAGGCTGAATGAACTTGCATTTTTCTGATTAAATATCGTGATTCTGTTCAATTTTAATTATTAAGAATGTGCAATAAACTTAGATAAAATTTAAAGGAATTTTTTTTCATGGAACCTGGATTTTGTTGTGAAGCTGCTGACATAGAAATAAGAGTATATAAATTTATTAGTTGAAATTTTGTTCTATGATATAATAAAAATTCTATGTAGACTCCTCATATATATTACAGATAAATTATAGTTTCCCATAATTATGTCCAATACAGTGTCAGCATTACAAGGAAAAGATAGTGACAAAATACATTACTAATTGTTCTCTTGAGTATAGTGGAAATTAAAACAGATAATATCCTGTCTCTTAATAGTTCTTTCCAGTAAATTCCTGAGGATGTTTCTAATAGACTCCATCAAAGAGGAAGAAAGGAAAGAAAGTGCTGTCATTGAGAATTAGTGCTAATATGAGGTTTCTAGTGAGGGTATTGATTAATTTACAAGATGCACAAAGTTACTTTTAGAACATGTGACAGAATATTTAGAGATTTTCTTTGAGTCTTTATGTTTGAGAGTGTTTTTCTCCTTTCTGCAGAACTTTCAGAAATCCAAAAATAAAAGCACGTAATAACATAATAGATTTTTATAACTTCAACTGACAAAATACTACACATTTATATTCAAATGTTATTCAGTTGACCCTGCCCCTTTTATAACTAACATATATGTGTGTGTGCTTATATACATAGGTATATGCACACATATATGAAAGGTGTATTATGTGGTAAATTTTATTTAGAATGAATAACAAGTCCTGTGAAACTAAAATATAAACACTAATTGTATTAAGATTTTTTATCAAAATACTTTATTAAGATACTATTTAAAACTTACTATAATGTTTCAGTGGCTGTAAGTTAAAAAGATAAACTTGAGCACTATTGGTATGAGGTCAGACACACTGAAAACTATTATAAAATCGATCGTTTTAGCGAACTCCATGATTCAAAGAGACTGTTGCCTGGATCATAGTGTTGTGCTTTTGTCAGAAAATTGGAACAAATCTTAAGATTTGGTTTCAATTGTAGTGACTCTGGTTATAGATCTTATATAATAAGGTTACCATTTTCACTTAACTCATTTAAAGGGCAAATACTACCTTACTTTGCCCAGAAATACAGTAGTCGTATTCATGGGGAATATGTTCCAAGACATATGCCTGAAACTGTGGATAGTACCAAGCTCTATACACATTATGGTTTTTTTTTTTCTATATACACAAGCCTATGATAAATTTGGGTGAGAATTAACAATCACAAATAACAAAATAGAACAATTAAGACAATATACTATAAATAAATTTCTATGAATGTGACCTCACTCTCTTAAAATAATGTACTCACCCTTTTTCTTGTGATGATGTGAGATAAAATGCCTACATGATGAAATGAAATTAAATGAATGATATAGACATTAGCATTGGGGTACCACTGAGCTTCTGATGATTCGAGGACGATTATCTGCTTCTGGACCATTGGTGAGTGAGGGTAACTGAAACTGTGAAAGGCAAAACCACCACCAATAAGGGAGCGCTCCTGTATTCCCTGTTTCAAATCTCTGCCTGTCCTCCTGCTCCACCTTCAATTGTCTTGACCCCTCCACACTTAAACCTAGATACAAAGCATGAAACCGTAGTATGGAAACGGGTGCCTGGATAGTTAATATGGACTTTTTTTTTCCCTAACCCCCGCTCAAGATCGCACGAAAAAATTTGGGAAAAATTCGAAAGGCATTTTCATCAATCTGGTTATTTGTCTACTGTCCTCAAAACCTTTTGGGGAGTCACAATAAACATTTATCTCTATTGAACTATCAACTAGTTCCATTGTTTTTTATGTTATTTAAAAGATACATTAGATAAACTTACAGAGAAGAAATTGTTTTCAATTTCAAAATAATGAGGGCAGAAAAACCTATTTCCTTTCTTAACCTATGGTCGTATTTGTAACATCACCTTGGAGCTAAATATAAAATCTTCATTTTAAAATATTAAAAAAGACTTTTCAAAGTTTTTTTTTTTTAAAACTAAAATGTATGTTTATTCCCATGTATCTTCCTCCCTTTGTCCCTTGCCCTGCACCCATCTCTTTTGTTTTTCTGTTTCTCTTAAAAATATTTTACATGATGAGAGGAATTAAAATCGTACACACACACACACCCCAGAAATTACAATAAATCTATATATCAAAATAGCCCTATTGCTAATACTGACTTCCAAAAATAAGTCTCTGAGCACTTCCCATATATCCTACATCCTAATCTACTAATCTATTTAACCTTTCTCTTTCTAAATGTTTGAACTTTTAATTTTTTTAAAAATGTTTATTCATTTTTGAGAGAGAAAGACAGAGCATGAACAGAGAGAGAGGAAGACACAGAATCTGAAGCAGGATCCAGGCTCTGAGCTATCCAGGCACAGAGCCTGACACGGGGCTTGAACCCACAAGCTATGAGACCATGACCTGAGCTGAAGTCAGAGGCTTAACCAAGTAAGCCACCCAGGTGCCCTATGTTTTGAACTTTTAGTGAAGCCTCTTATCTGCTCTTATTCTCTTCAATTCTCTTTTCACTATGGAGAGAAGAGGGGGTGAAGATGAATTCAAGGATTGCACCTATCATATTTAAGTAACTCTTCTTAACCAATGTCTAACTCTTTTTTTTTAATTTTTTTTAACATTTATTTATTTTTGAGACAGAGAGAGACGGAGCATGAGCAGCGGAGGGCCAGAGAGAGAGGGAGACACAGAATCCAAAACAGGCTCCAGGCTCTGAGCTGTCAGCCCAGAGCCCGATGCGGGGCTCGAACTCACGGACCACGAGATCATGACCTGAGCCGAAGTCAGACACCCAACTGACTGAGCCACCCAGGCACCCCCCAATGTCTAATTCTTGATAATCACACGCAGGCTTTATATCTTGCATGTATGTCCACAGTTGTTGGACTGAATGAGTACATTAACATCAGACTCAACATAAATATGTGTAGTTTATTTTACCTTTATTTTTTATGTATGTATTTTATTAAAAAATTTAATGCCTTTTACAGCAAAAGAGTTACAATTTTAGACAACATTTGTGTTATTGATTATATATCCCTCAAGATTACTTCCATTCCTTCTCAGTTGCCTCCTTAAAGAAAACATCCTTTAATAATAACTGATCATCTAGTTTTCCATATATTTTCATTCATCTAGTGATTGTACCACTAGTTCATCAAGGAGAAGAATGCATAAAACATCTTCTTAATCATATATATATATATGTATATATATATGTGTATATATATGTATATTTATATATATACATACACACATATATATACACATATATATGATATATTAATCATTATATATGTATATGTTATATATTAATTATATATGTATATATATTAATCATTATATATATGTGTGTGTGTGTGTATATCTATATATACATACTTAAAAAATTAATGTTTTTAATTTATTTTGAGAGAGAGAGAGGGAGCGTGAGCAGGGGAGGGGCAGAGAGAGAGTGAGACACAGAATGCAAGCGGTCTCCAGGCTCTGAGCTGTCAGCACAGAGCAGACACAGGGCTCAAAGTCACAAACCATGAGATCATGACCTGAGCCGAAGTCGGATGCTTAACCAACTGGGCCACCCAGCCGCCCCCTATGTTTTTCATGCTAGTAATTCTTAAAATGTATACATCAATCTTTTGTTTCATAAGTTACTTTGGATATACTATATATAGATTATAAAGTTTAAAATTTAGCATTTTTAAAAAGTTTAAAAATATTCATATACAAAAAATAAGCAAAATAAAACCAGTATCATATTTAAAATGTCTGATAATTCAAAAGAACATCTTGTTCCCTGAAACTAGTTATAGATAACTCCTGAGACATTGATTCCAGCATCTTATAATGAAGGCCCTGTTTTATTTAGATATTAGACAAATATTTTACATAAGCAGCAATCTGTGCATACTGACAGTGTCTGCAACAGACATAATCACATACTATTAGCCTAATTTCTTAATGGTAGATCCTTTTCTAAATACTAATGAGACTTAAGAACTATAGGAATTTACAAGGCTCAAAAGAATGCCACAAATGTGATGTGGAGTTGAGACATTTGTTTTTATTTTGGGTAACAAATTATTTATCAAAGCTCTAACATGTTGTGAGAAAAAAAAATTCCAAGGAAAATGAACTTATCTGAGCTGGGAAATTAGTTGAAGATTACTTGATGGTTGAGGTGTTTCCCTGGCAACCTCAGACAGAAGCCTTAGAGGTTACTTATTTGCAAAAAGCATTAATAGCATTGTAGTTTTATTCTGTAAAATATGATTTAATGAACAAAAGTATTAATCAAGATATTTGAGAGTTTTGAGTTAATTCAAACAAAAATTAAAAAAAAACATTTAACCCTTTGTTTTATACCAACAAAACATATGACATGAAGACTGAAAAATGTGTTTTGGTTTAGACACTTACTAAATAGTGCACTGAATCTAACTTTAGTTCTATCACTATGGCTCGCTGATCATTTCCCTAAGAGAAAGACTAATATAACAAATATTTTTGTATTTTTGTATCTCTTGGTTATTGGCACCAAATAATATTTATAGGAACATTTTCACTCATGTTTAATTAAAATTATATCTATTAAATCTCTGGTCATACATTTTCAAAGTCATGGTGAAAGAAGCATATATATGACATTTATTCATAGACCGAATGTAATCCAAATATCAAGATCAATAGGAATATAAGACATATAAAGAACAATGAACCACAAAAGTCTGTGGAGCTGGTTGAGGATACTTATTCCACACATGCTACTCACCACTTGCACCTTCCTGAGGTTGATGCTAACTCTGGGAAGCAGTTAACATTGAATAACTGAGAAAGAACGTGCACGAGAAGGCAATGAATCATGTCTAGAACAAAATGCCCCACTTTTAAAAATATTTAGTAGGAAACACAGCTTAAAGCGGGATCAATTTCAAAATAAATCATTTGTCCCATAAACAGAGGTTTCCAGGGTGCTTATAAAAAGCTTTAAAAGTGGTTATAGGGGCGCCTGGGTGGCTCAGTCGGTTAAGCGTCCAACTTCAGCTCAGGTCACGATCTCGCGGTCCGTGAGTTCGAGCCCCGCGGCAGGCTCTGGGCTGATGGCTCAGAGCCTGGAGCCTGTTTCCGATTCTGTGTCTCCCTCTCTCTCTCTCTGCCCCTCCCCCGTTCATGCTGTGTCTCTCTCTGTCTCAAAAATAAATAAACGTTAAAAAAAAATTTAAAAGTGGTTATAACTGCACAATGGATCTGTGTCATTCTTCACAAAATGTTAACAATGATATAATGTTCCATCCCTTTATGAAAGAATAGTGTTACTCTAATCTGAAGATGTTATGTTTCAAAATACAATAATGAGTCAAATGTGAGCTCAGATTACATTTCAGGGGTAGCATCGTTCTTCATTTAAAAGAGTAATTCAGGAATATTTCATAAAATTTAATTAATGGTTTATGTAATATTACCTGTTTTGGAAACAAACATAATAATGAAAATGACAACGTTAAAACTCACTTGTTCTATAAGAGAGGAAAATGATGGATTATAGCATAATGTGAAAAGAATTTATGGATTCTCCAGCTCAGTGTAAAAATGCCCAAAGCGAATAACTGAGGCAGTATATTCTAAGAAGCATGAACTGAACTTCCTAGAGTGAATACAACATTGATATTGCTCAAACAATGTTATTATGAATAAATGCTAAAGATAAAACAAAAATAGATTAATTTTTAATAATTTCATCTCAAAAATAGTAATCCTTCCCTCTTTACCCATAAATTATCTGAACAGTTCAATATTTTTTGTAATGTCTGTGAAAATAGAGCCAAACCATGTATGGTGCAATCTAAAAGATATCTCACTGGATTAAGGAACTATTCTTAAGCTACATGCTACATAACACAAAGCACATGCCATTATTAAGGGTGAGGAAAAATGCCAATGCCAAAAAAAAAAAAAAAAAAAAAAAAAAAAAAACAAAACTTCTTGTGGGTAGATGGGGAAAAGAAGGGCAAACAGAATGGAGTATACATAGTCCAGGTCCAATGTAATTTGTTTCACATATTGGAAAAGCAGGTAAAAATTTCAGTGGAGGGAAAATTTCATGGCTGAAAAAGTAAATACTCTATTACAAGACATTGCATGTTCTATGATAAATCACAAAGCAAGGAGACAGATCCTCAGTTACTAACATCATTTGCCAAAAAAAAAAACCAGTTTTTGAAGTATGCATGTTTTTGGACTATTCTGAAATATAGGTCAGACGGTCATAACAAAGATAGTTAGAAATTCAGTTAACATTTTGAAGAAAAACTGTAATATGTAAGTAGGTGAATTCACATGGAAATGAGAATTCCTTATCTTCCTGTAATGATTTTTTGCATGTCCACCCTCTCCTAGTGGCCGACAGGAAGAAACAGAAATCTCAGCGGCATATTTGAATGCAATCATTTCAGTTCTTGCGTGTAGTCATGTAGCACGCCTTTTACACCAGAAAGAAAAAGTTGACATCGGTTGTTTCTTTTTTTCTAAACAATGACACCATTTTCTCCCTGTCACCATCTTCTTTTCCTTTATTGCTATCTGAAATAATCGTTCTTTAGTTACTCATTTTTAGTCTTTACCCTTTAAACTTACACACAAAAAAAATAGGGTTTTTGTTGTTCATTTCTGTACCTGCGCCTAGAAGAGTGTCTAGCATATAAATAAGCAATTAATACATTTTGTTGAATGAATTAATTACTATGACCCATGTGATTTATAACTTAAAATCTCTACACTTTAGTTTTATAATCTGCAAAAGTGAGAGTGGCAAGGAAGAAAATTATATTTAGTATTCAGATTTCACAAAACACCAAATTGCAAATAAATCAGCAGTGCTTAATACCCAAATATTTGGAGAAAGTGAGAAAAGCTAAATGAGAGAAATGAATATTAAATACCAAGTGCATAATTTTTCAACGTTTATTTATTTTTGGGACAGAGAGAGACAGAGCATGAACGGGGGAGGGGCAGAGAGAGAGGGAGACACAGAATCAGAAACAGGCTCCAGGCTCTGAGCCATCAGCCCAGAGCCCGACGCGGGGCTCGAACTCGCGGACCGCGAGATCGTGACCTGGCTGAAGTCGGACGCTTAACCGACTGCGCCACCCAGGCGCCCCTCATAATTTTTCAATATGTAAGAAGTCTGGAGATAAATGTTCTTTATTGTTCTTAATAAGAAATGTTATTTCCATGGTAGAAGTCTGTCTTTGAGTGTTATATTTGGTTATGGACAAATTTCAAGCAGCCTGAGATGGTTATCAATAGTCAACAGCTACATCTTTTTACTGTAAACATGCTAACACTAATATAAATTAATTAGAAAACAAATGAGATTTTAATTAAGATCTTAATCCCACTGGTGCTCTGCTTTAAGTAAAACTTTATCTAAAAATTTTCAAGCTAATATGTTAGCCCTGCTAAATGTTTTGGATAAAAATATAAATATGTTTTTGCTAGACAAAATTACAAGTTAGGAGAAAAGAAAACCATTTTTTTTCCTGCGACACAAATCACTTTGGATTTAGGATTTTCAGTACAATCACTATTGGAAGTACTTTTTGTAAGTAACTATATTCTACTGTTTGTTGATGTTTGCCTAGACAGATAATTTAATTCTTTTCCCATGACATAGGAATTTATTTCATGTGGTTCTATCCAACACCATATTTGCTATAAGCAAAAAGAGCCTTACTTTTTGACATTAAATAAAATGCATTAAAAATATGTTCACTCCTCAACAAAATATTAGCACTGAATTCAAGAGTATATTACAAGGATCATCTACCATGATCAGCTGGGGTTTATTCCAGACATTGCAACACTTGCAGATCAATAAATATGATACACCACATTAATAGCATGAAGAGTAAGAGTCACGTAATCATCTCAATAAATGCAAAAAAGGCATTTGATAAAATTCAAACCTTTCATGATAAAAAATCTGAAAAAACTGGAGAGGAAAATGTAACTTGACAAAATAAAGGCCATACATGAGAAGTTCACAGCTAACATCATACTCAAAGGTGAAAAGTTGAAAGATTTTTCTCCAAAGTCAAGAATAAAGCAAGGATGTCTACTCTCTTATTTTTATTCAACATAGTACTTGAAGTCCTAGCTAGAGCATTTAGTCAAGAAAAGGGAATAAAAGACATCCAAATCAGAAATGAAAAAGTAAAACTTATCTATTTGCAGGTGACATAATCTGATATGTGAAAAATCCTGACTCTCCTCAAAAAAAACTGTTAGAAAATGAATTTAGTAAAGTTGCAAAATACAAAATCAACAAAAAAAAATGATATTTCATACACTAACAATGAAAAGAAATTGAGAAAGCAATTCTATTTACAATAGCATCAAAAAAATAAAATACCTTGGAAATAAAATATCTGTTACACTGAAAACTATGACATTGGTGGAGGAAACTGAAGAAGATACAAATGAAAAAATAAAATCCCGTCTTCCTGGATTGGAGTAATTAATATCATCCAAATGTCCATTCTACCCAAAGTAATATACAGATTCAATCCAATTCCTATCAAAATTTCAATGTCATTTTTCACAGATATAAAAAATTTCTTTAACTTGGAGAAAACCACAAAAGACCCCCAAAACACCTCTTCAACAGCAATCTTGAGAAATGAGAACAAAGCTAGAGGTATCACACGTGCTGATTGCAAGCTATATCACAAAGCTATGGTAAATTTCTAGGAACGTAACTAAAAGAAGCAAAATCAATATGTCAAAAAGGTATCTGTAATCTCGTGTTTATTGCAGCATTATTTACAATAGCTATGAAATGGAAGCAACCTAAGTGTTCATCAACAGATGAGTGAATATAGAAAATGTTATTTTATACACACACATACAATGGATTATTAATCAGCCATAAGAAGGAAAGAAATGCTGCCAATTGTAACAACATGGATGAAACTGGGAAACATTATACTAAATGGAATAAAACAGAGAAAGATAGTGTATATCACTGATATGTAAAATCTGAAAAAAAGCCCATTTCATAGAAATAGAAATAGAGAATAGCATAACGGTGCCAAGGCTGCTGCTTTTACTTCTTTGTCAATAGGAAGCAAATGTGATCAATTTATATGATAGTCTTAAAAACAGAAAAGGATATTTCCCAAATCCCACTGAGGTTACTGCATACTGTAGACCTTATAGACATGACTTTGGTAATTCATTTTGGTCAGTCACCAGTTCTAAGGTGTTGGATAGCTTGCTAATTTATCTGCCCATCAATTTTCTCTTTTGTAAAATGGAGTTGATGACAGTACCTATCTCATAAGGTTGTTATTTGTATTAAATATCGTGATACTTATAAAGTGATTGGAAACGGACTGGCATATAATAAGCATTTATGACACTGTTTGAAATGTAATTAAAATATAATAACCAATTTCAAAGAACTAAATTTTAGTGAATTAATCCTAAATATAAACTCTGTATGAGTGCATATTCTCAATTTGAATTTTAGTATTTATTAAAATTAGCTCAGCAGATATATTTGAGAATTATTTTATGCATAAATGAGAAAAAAATAACATCAATTCATAAGGAAAAACTTATAAAGTTGCAGTTTTACTTTATTGGTTAAATAGATTATGTAATTTGATAAACTGATAGCAAGTAAATTATTTCATAATATAGGATATATTCTGTTCTAAAATTATAAGAATAGTAAATATCCTGGAGATATATTAAGAAACATAAAATAGGTAAAGTAATAGGACTACATTACATAAGTACCTATAATATTTAGTATCTGTACAATAAAATAAAGGGGGTGCTGATTTATACTAACTGTCTTATTTCAGGGACTGTAAAATGGCACTGATTATAAATGCATAATGCGGGATGAGAGAGAAGATGGCACGTAGGAGGACGCTGGGCTCACCGCGTGTCCTGCTGATCACTTAGATTCCACCTACACCTGCCTAAATAACCCAGAAAACGGCCAGAGGATTAGCAGAACGGAGTCTCCGGAGCCAAGCACAGACGAGAGGCCCACGGAAGAGGGTAGGAAGGGCGGCGAGGCGGTGCGCGCTCCACGGACTGGCGGGAGGGAGCCGGGGCAGAGGGGCGGCTCGCCTGCCAAGCAAAGCCCCCGAGTCTGGCTGGCAAAAGCAGAGGGGCCTGACGGACTGTGTTCCGACAGCAAGCGCGACTTAGCGTCTGGGAGGTCATAAGTTAACAGCTCTGCTCAGAGAGCGGGAAGGCTGGAGGACAAAGGGAGGGAGAGCTGCTGAACCCCCGGGACGACAGAGCTCAGTTTGGTGGGGAACAACGGCACTCGCCAGAGCCATCTCCCCCGCCCATCCCCCAGCCAAAATCCCAAAGAGAACCAGTTCTTGCCAGGGAACTTCCTCGCTCCTCGCAAACACCCAACTCTGTGCTTCTGCGGAGGAGCCAAACCTCCGGCAGCGGATCTGACTCCCTCCCGCTGCCACAGGGCCCCTCCTGAAGTGGATCACCTAAGGAGAAGAGAGCTAAGCCTGCCCCTCCTGCCCCTGTGCACCTTGCCTACCCACCTCAGCTAATACGCCAGATCCCCAGCATCACAAGCCTGGCAGTGTGCAAGTAGCCCAGACGGGCCACGCCACCCCACAGTGAATCCCGCCCCTAGAAAAGGGGAAGAGAAGGCACACACCAGTTTGACTGTGGCCCCAGCGGTGGGCCGGGGGCAGACATCAGGTCTGACTGCGACTCCGCCCACCAATTCCAGTTATACACCACAGCACAGGGGAAGTGCCCTGCAGGTCCTCACCACGCCAGGGACTATCCAAAATGACCAAGCGGAAGAATTCCCCTCAGAAGAATCTCCAGGAAATAACAACAGCTAATGAGCTGATCAAAAAGGATTTAAATAATATAACAGAAAGTGAATTTAGAATAATAGTCATAAAATTAATCACTGGGCTTGAAAATAGTATAGAGGACAGCAGAGAATCTCTTGCTACAGAGATCAAGGGACTAAGGAACAGTCACGAGGAGCTGAAAAACGCTTTAAATGAAATGCAAAACAAAATGGAAACCACCACGGCTCGGATTGAAGAGGCAGAGGAGAGAATAGGTGAACTAGAAGATAAAGTTATGGAAAAAGAGGAAGCTGAGAAAAAGAGAGATAAAAAAATCCAGGAGTATGAGGGGAAAATTAGAGAACTAAGTGATACACTAAAAAGAAATAATATACGCATAGTTGGTATCCCAGAGGAGGAAGAGAGAGGTAAAGGTGCTGAAGGGGTACTTGAAGAAATAATAGCTGAGAACTTCCCTGAAATGGGGAAGGAAAAAGGCATTGAAATCCAAGAGGCACAGAGAACTCCCTTCAGACGTAACTTGAATCGATCTTCTGCACGACATATCATAGTGAAACTGGCAAAACACAAGGATAAAGAGAAAATTCTGAAAGCAGCAAGGGGTAAACGTGCCCTCACATATAAAGGGAGACCTATAAGACTCGTGACTGATCTCTCTTTTGAAACTTGGCAGGCCAGAAAGAATTGGCACGAGATTTTCAGTGTGCTAGACAGAGAGAATATGCAGCGGAGAATCCTTTATCCAGCAAGTCTGTCATTTAGAATAGAAGGAGAGATAAAGGTCTTCCCAAACAAATGAAAACTGAAGGAATTCGTCACCACTAAACCAGCCCTACAAGAGATCCTAAGGGGGACCCTGTGAGACAAAGTACCAGAGACAACACTACAAGCATAAAACATACAGACATCACAATGACTCTAAACCCGTATCTTTCTATAATAACACTGAATGTAAATGGATTAAATGCGCCAACCAAAAGACATAGGGTATCAGAATGGATAAAAAAACAAGACCCATCTATTTGCTGTCTACAAGAGACTCATTTTAGACCTGAGGACACCTTTAGATTGAGAGTGAGGGGATGGAGAACTATTTATCATGCTACTGGAAGCCAAAAGCAAGCTGGAGTAGCCATACTTATATCAGACAAACTAGACTTTAAATTAAAGGCTGTAACAAGAGATGAAGAAGGACATTATATAATAGTTACAGGGTCTATTCATCAGGAAGAGCTAACAATTATAAATGTCTATGCGCCGAATACCGGAGCCCCCAAATATATAAAACAACTACTCATAAACATAAGCAACCGTATTGATAAGAATGTGGTAATTGCAGGGGACTTTAACACTCCACTTACAGAAATGGATAGATCATCTAGACACACGGTCTATAAAGAAACAAGGGCCCTGAATGAGACATTGGATCAGATGGACTTGACAGATATATTTAGAACTCTGCATCCCAAAGCAACAGAATATACTTTCTTCTCGAGTGCACATGGAAGATTCTCCAAGATAGATCATATACTGGGTCACAAAACAGCCCTTCATAAGTTTACCAGAATTGAAAATATACCATGCATACTTTCAGACCACAATGCTATGAAGCTTGAAATCAACCACAGAAAAAAGTCTGGAAAACCTCCAAAAGCATGGAGGTTAAAGAACACCCTACTAACGAATGAGTGGGACAACCAGGAAATTAGAGAAGAAATTAAAAAATATATGGAAACAAACAAAAATGAAAATACAACAATCCAAACGCTTTGGGACGCAGCGAAGGCAGTCCTGAGAGGAAAATACATTGCAATCCAGGCCTATCTCAAGAAACAAGAAAAATCCCAAATACAAAATCTAACAGCACACCTAAAGGAAATAGAAGCAGAGCAGCAAAGACACCCCAAACCCAGCAGAAGAAGAGAAATAATAAAGATCAGAGCAGAAATAAACAATATAGAGTCTAAAAAAACTGTAGAGCAGATCAACGAAACCAAGAGTTGGTTTTTTGAAAAAATAAACAAAATTGACAAACCTCTAGCCAGGCTTCTCAAAAAGAAGAGGAAGATGACCCAAATAGATAAAATCATGAATGAAAATGGAATGATTACAACCAATCCCTCAGAGATACAAACAATTATCAGGGAATACTATGAAAAATTATATGCCAACAAATTGGACAACCTGGAAGAAATGGACAAATTCCTCAACACCCACATTCTTCCAAAACTCAATCAGGAGGAAATAGAAAGCTTGAACAGATCCATAACCAGCGAAGAAATTGAATCGGTTATCAAAAATCTCCCAACAAATAAGAGTCCAGGACCAGATGGCTTCCCAGGGGAGTTCTACCAGACGTTTAAAGCAGAGATAATACCTATCCTTCTCAAGCTATTCCAAGAAATAGAAAGGGAAGGAAAACTTCCAGACTCATTCTATGAAGCCAGTATTACTTTGATTCCTAAACCAGACAGAGACCCAGTAAAAAAAGAGAACTACAGGCCAATATCCCTGATGAATATGGATGCAAAAATTCTCAATAAGATACTAGCAAATCGAATTCAACGGCATATAAAAAGAATTATTCACCATGATCAAGTGGCATTCATTCCTGGGATGCAGGGCTGGTTCAACATTCGCAAATCAATCAACGTGATACATCACATTAACAAAAAAAAAAGAGAAGAACCATATGATCTTGTCAATCGATGCAGAAAAGGGCTTTGACAAAATCCAGCACCCTTTCTTAATAAAAACCCTTGAGAAAGTCGGGATGGAAGGAACATACTTAAAGATCATAAAAGCCATTTATGAAAAGCCCAAAGCTAACATCATCCTCAACGGGGAAAAACTGAGAGCTTTTTCCCTGAGATCAGGAACAGAACAGGGATGCCCACTCTCACCGCTGTTGTTTAATATAGTGCTGGAAGTTCTAGCATCAGCAATCAGACAACAAAAGGAAATCAAAGGCATCAAAATTGGCAAAGATGAAATCAAGCTTTCGCTTTTTGCAGATGACATGATATTATACATGGAAAATCCGATAGACTCCACCAAAAGTCTGCTAGAATTGATACATGAATTCAGCAAAGTTGCAGGATACAAAATCAATGTACAGAAATCAGTTGCATTCTTATACACTAACAATGAAGCAACAGAAAGACAAATAAAGAAACTGATCCCATTCACAATTGCACCAAGAAGCATAAAATACCTAGGAATAAATCTAACCAAAGATGTAAAGGATCTGTATGCTGAAAACTATACAAAGCTTATGAAGATAATTGAAGAAGATTTAAAGAAATGGAAAGACATTCCCTGCTCATGGATTGGAAAAATAAATATTGTCAAAATGTCAATACTACCCAAAGCTATCTACACATTCAATGCAATCCCAATCAAAATTGCACCAGCATTCTTCTCAAAACTAGAACAAGCAATCCTAAAATTCATATGGAACCACAAAAGGCCCCGAATAGCCAAAGGAATTTTGAAGAAGAAGACCAAAGCAGGAGGCATCACAATCCCAGACTTTAGCCTCTACTACAAAGCTGTCATCATCAAGACAGCATGGTATTGGCACAAAAACAGACACATAGACCAATGGAATAGAATAGAAACCCCAGAACTAGACCCACAAACGTATGGCCAACTCATCTTTGACAAAGCAGGAAAGAACATCCAATGGAAAAAAGACAGCCTCTTTAACAAATGGTGCTGGGAGAACTGGACAGCAACATGCAGAAGGTTGAAACTAGACCACTTTCTCACACCATTCACAAAAATAAACTCGAAATGGATAAAGGACCTGAATGTGAGACAGGAAACCATCAAAACCTTAGAGGAGAAAGCAGGAAAAGACCTCTCTGACCTCAGCCGTAGCAATCTCTTACTCGACACATCCCCAAAGGCAAGGGAATTAAAAGCAAAAGTGAATTACTGGGACCTTATGAAGATAAAAAGCTTCTGCACAGCAAAGGAAACAACCAACAAAACTAAAAGGCAACCAACGGAATGGGAAAAGATATTTGCAAATGACATATCGGACAAAGGGCTAGTATCCAGAATCTATAAAGAGCTCACCAAACTCCACACCCAAAAAACAAAGAACCCAGTGAAGAAATGGGCAGAAAACATGAATAGACTTCTCTAAAGAAGACATCCGGATGGCCAACAGGCACATGAAAAGATGTTCAGCGTCACTCCTTATCAGGGAAATACAAATCAAAACCACACTCAGGTATCACCTCACGCCAGTCAGAGTGGCCAAAATGAACAAATCAGGAGACTATAGATGCTGGCGAGGATGTGGAGAAATGGGAACCCTCTTGCACTGTTGGTGGGAATGCAAATTGGTGCAGCCGCTCTGGAAAGCAGTGTGGAGGTTCCTCAGAAAATTAAAAATAGACCTACCCTATGACCCAGCAATAGCACTGCTAGGAATTTATCCAAGGGATACAGGACTACTGATGCATAGGGGCACTTGTACCCCAATGTTCATAGCAGCACTCTCAACAATAGCCAAATTATGGAAAGAGCCTAAATGTCCATCAACTGATGAATGGATAAACAAATTGTGGTTTATATACACAATGGAATACTATGTGGCAATGAGAAAAAATGAAATATGGCCTTTTGTAGCAACGTGGATGGAACTGGAGAGTGTGATGCTAAGTGAAATAAGCCGTACAGAGAAAGACAGATACCATATGGTTTCACTCTTATGTGGACCCTGAGAAACGTAACAGGAACCCGTGGGGGAGGGGGAGGAAAAAAGGAAAAAAAAAAAAAAAAGAGGTTAGAGTTGGAGAGAGCCAAAACATAAGAGACTGTTAAAAACTGAGAAGAAACTGAGGGTTGATGGGGGGTGGGAGGGAGGAGAGGGTGGGTGATGGGTATTGAGGAGGGCACCTTTTTGGGATGAGAACTGGGTGTTGTATGGAAACCAATTTGACAATTAATTTCATATAATAAAAAAAAAGTTTAAATAAATAAATAAATAAATAAATAAATGCATAATGCTTTCATCTGCTAAGAGAAAAGCTGTAAACTAAACCATAAAAAAAGAGTTCTTACAACATAAACGTGTATTATACTATACATATTTAAAGATCTCTTTTAGACATAATGAAACCTACATACCAATTTGTATGCCAATTTCATGAATAATCAAAGGAAAATTTAGCAAAATTAACTGATTAAGATATACTTAGAGTTGTGTGTGTGTGTGTGTGTGTGTGTGTGTGTGTGTGTGTGTGTGCATGTGTTTTCCAGTTAACAAGAGTGGTAGGAAGACTGTATGTCTCCAAGGAATGTTCCACTCTTTTCCCCAAGTCACTGACAGCTTTTTGTGTGTTTTTTGTAATTTGATTATAAGATTAAAAAAACACTTATAGAAAATGGCCAGGAAGAATATGTCTTCCTTAAATTACCCTTGAAAATTTTTTGACTAAAACACCCAGTGGCTGCAACTGTCTGGTTATGGCATTGGCAATTTCAACCACATTTATGCATGTCCAAATGATGAAATCTATGTCATACCTAACCTTGGCTGATAACAGTTTTAAAATAACATTGGCTGTAGGTATAATTGTAGAGCAAAGATGTTAAAATGTTGGGAGGAGAAAGTATGTCCAGGAGCCATGAAATTTCGTACCTGGGAACCAGACTGCTAGCTGTGGTATGTTGTACTATTTAATCTTTATTTTTTTTACTGATTGAGAGAGAGAGAGAGAGAGAGAGAGAGAGGGAGGGAGGGGAGGAGGAAGAGGGAGACTGGGAACCTAAGGTTATTTATATAACTCTTACAGTTAATCAGCAAGTGAATTAGAATTTAACCTCAGATGTTTTGGTTTCAAAGGCTGCTACTAATTCTATTTTACTAGATAATTTAGAAAAGCTTAATTTAGGTTGTCTTAATACTGAAGATACAAAACCATATTTATCTCTAATCTAGTGACAGCATTAATTGAGAGAAAATAAATTAAACATTTTTTTATTAAATGTATGCAATATGTAAGACATTATTGGGGAAGAAAATAAGGTGAATCAGATCTAATCTTGGAATTGGCAGAGGATGGACAGTGGAGAAGAGAGATGCTAACAGGCAATTACAGATATTCATAGTTTAAAATAGAAGACATCAATCATTATACTTGGGGTTTCTTAGATAGTAATATACCTAACCCCTGTGTGAATGTTTAGAACGGGAGCAAAATGTATTATCAGGAGGTTAAGACAAACAAGGATTAATTTTAATCTGTTTTAAGTGAACTCAGGAAACTTATATAACTTCCTTAATCTCAATATTTTGACCTGTAATATTATCTACCCAGCATACTCATAAGGTTTTGCCATAAGCTTAATTGCATGCTCGGTATTGGATGAACATAAGATACAGTTAATAATTCCTAAAAGAAGATTGCCTAGGCTTACATGAAGGCCTCAGTTTGAATTCAATAAGGAAATTGACAGATAATAGAGTAAAGGAGATAATATTCACCATTAAATGAAGAAGACATCCAATAAATACATATGTAAATATCTAAAGTTAAAAATTTAAAAAAATAGCAGAATAGGGGAATTTTTAAAAACAAACTTTTTTTTTTTTTTTAATTTTCCCTAAACATCTTTCCTCTGGTTCCTGAAATGATTTAGAAGTACTGATAACCCATTACTAATGAATAGCCTTAGTGCCCAGACTGTGGTCTCTAAACACCATTTCCCACTAAAATGAACAAGGTAAAGGCTGGTTCCAGATCTGGGAGAAGAAATAGGAAAGATGAATCAGGGAAGTTTCAAAAGCTTCCAGTATCATGCAAAAGGATATAGGAGATAATTTAAAGGTGTTTTCGCTATATTAATATGGAAAAATATACATTATTAAGTATAGCTACTGCAGTAGATCTAAATATCTTAAATACATTAAAAATCCATGAATTTATTAAAACCTCACTGGTTACCTTTGGATTACTAAAACACCAGATGGTTATTCTAGAAATTAAAAATTAAAGGAAAACAATTTAGAATTGATCCTGCCTTTCCTTGGTGAATTATATATCAGAGAATTCAAATAATGAACAAATCAGACCTAATGAATATAGGGGATTATTGAATTAGATTATCACTTTTTCAAGCCTCTCATGAAATAATGGATCTAGGCACTGATTATCAATAGAAGCCAAAAATACTTAGTAAATTCTGCTGGAGAACTTTGTGAATCACGCTTATGCCACTGGAATTCCCTGATCAATGTTGACAAAGGTGAAGCAACCTGACAATATGTTAACTAATGTGATGAAACAAGAAACATGCAGCCCCAATTTGTGAAAGAATCATGGCTAAAAGAAAAGCATTCTAATAAAACATCAATCATTAACTGTCATTTTAAGGATATTAGGGGACTAGAGGAGCATGTTAAATGAACTTAGGAATCAATCAATCCAGAATGTGATAAAAAAACAAAACAAAACAAAACAAAACTGTAGGACAAATGAATATCTGTCTTTGGATTTCCCAGAAGTGAGTCCTTGGACAAAGATTATAGTACAAGCACTATGAATGGGGAGTGGCAAAGGGGGAGGGGCAGGGAAGGAAAGACAACTATAAAGCCTGCATTATGAATTAACTACCACTGGGGGTACCGTAGCCTAATCCCACCACACTACAAACTGCAAAGAAAACATGTACATGATACCTTTCAGAGGCATTCCATCCAAAGGCCTATGGAGCTGATGTATTTTTACACCGACAGCCATTATTTCTTGATTCTGTTTTGATCTCAGGGCATTAATTCTAGTTTCCCATCCAGGGTTAGAATGACTTTCTGAAACTTTAAAGGAAGTCCCAAAGCAAAGAAGTTAGATACTGACTACATTAAAAGGTGAAGCCCAGATGTGAAAGCATGAATTTCAAAAGGGTCTGTGGGAGGCGATGCAGCGTATTCAATAAGTACATGGGGTAGAGTTGGGAGGAGAAGAGAGACAAAAAGGTTAAAGATTAAAAGAAACTTTACAGATTAATGAGAACTATATACATTTATTATCTATACATATTCATACCATTATGTAGTGATGGTTTCATAGGTGTGTATACTTTCTCATAAAATTGTACAGTTTAAATATATGAAACTTATATGTTAGTTATAGCTCAATAAAGCGATTTAAACAACAGTGAAAAAAAACCCTTAATATCATATCAGCTAAGTTAAAAAAATCTTGATTAGAACAAAGAAACATTAAAAATAACACATTTGGGGACGCCTAGGTGGCTCAGTCAGTGTGACTTTTGACATCGGCTGAGGTCATGACCTCACATTTCCTGAGCTGGATCCCCGCATCTGGCTTGCGCTGATAGTGGGGAACCTGCTTGGGATTCTTCTCTCTCTCCCCCTCTCTCTGCCCCTATGCCACTGGCTCGTGTTCTCTTTCTCTCTCAAAATAGAGGAAAAAATAACATATTTGTATAATAATTTTTAAATGTACAGAATACAGATTGACGTTAGATGATAATAAGGAGTTATAATTAATTTTGCTGAGTAAGACGATGGTTATGTAATTATGTTAAAGTAATCTGTTATACATTGTCTGGGATTTGTTTTAAAATACATTTGTGAAGAGAAAACGTTTTTATAGGCATCAGACAAAGCAATAATAGGCCATGATGCTTTACTTTGCTATTCCCTCTACTTTTGCTATGATGTTCCATAATAAACGTTTTAAGATAGCCATCTTATAAACAAAGGGGGAAAAAAGACTGAAAATGTTGCAAGTAGGTGAGGAAAGTATGTATTTAATTATTATTACTTCCAACATAGCACAGCTTTTGCTTTGATTTTTATAGATATCAAGGTTTAAAAACTACATGTACCATGATTTACACCATGATATCTCTATTGCTAAATATATTGCAAAATCATTAAAGCTATTAGAGAAACAATTCTATACACCAAATATATTTATTTTAAATTTCTCAAATAGCATCTATAGTTAATAGGTTTTAATCAACTAAATATGTTTTGTTGTAAAATGGGGTAAATCTAATGAAGCATTCTAAGTTACTTTTAGCTAGACTACGGGCACACCCTGCTTTTCTGCCCCATGAGTATATAACAATCACTAATTGCTTTGGATACATTTGGTTGGCTCTTTTGTCTTTCTTCTTCACTTCACTTTCTTCACTGAGTAGCTAAGCGTGGAGTCAGTCTTATTAAATTCTTCACAATGCATTTTCACCAATATGTATTTCATTCCAAAGGAAGATTTGATTCTTTTAAAAATGCATCTGTATTTTGCTATACAACCTGAGTTTTTCAGCAGTCTATATAAAAATAAAATATGATGGTCTCTTACTGTTCCCTTTGTTCTGCACAGAATTTGTTTTAGTATGTACTTTTTAAACATCTTGCATGCTTATTCACATAATAATAAAAATAATCCTTGCTTTATAGTAATTTGAAGATCATATTCATTAGGTCCAGTTTATGGTCTAATAGAACTTATAGTAAGATGGGACTTCATCGGGGTGTTTGGATGGCTCAGTCAGTTGAGCATCTGACTCTTGGTTTCAGCTCAGGACATGATCTCATGGTGCTTGAGATCAAGCTCTGTGTTAGTCTCTGTGCTGATCACATGAGGCCTGCTTGGGATTTCTCTCTCCACGCCCCCCTCTCTGTTTCTCTCTCTCTCTCTCTCTCTCTCAATAAATAAATAAATAAAAATTAAGTATTTTTTTTTAAAAAGGATGAAACTTCAAAAAGGCAAATAAAATACCATATGTCCTTAGTATTTTCTAAAAGTAAAGAGAAAAAATGGGATGAGAAAAAAAATTAGTTGAAAAACTCAGTTAATTTATTGTATGTAGTCAGTTCAATGTAGTATGTTGAAAATCTAATCAGACATTGGCATTTTCTGTAAGAAATATACTTTTAAAACAACTTAATACGTACAGAGGAGGACAGTCTGCTAAAAGAATAATTTCATTTTTTACTCAAGATAACTGCGACATCATAATGATGAAAGATTTCTTGTGTGTGTAAGACAAAGCTGAGCTATAATGAGGTTATTCGTTTTTCTAGACCAGGAAATAAATGAACTATAAGTAATGGGTTCCGATTTAGAGTTCTTTTTTCATGCTGAAAATAAGGACTTTGAAAAACTCTGATATATCTTTGAGTGCCCCTGCATGCTCTTCAGTCATTAGAAATGAATTTATAGGGGTTGTGGGGGAAAGAGAGACTGGAGTTCTATTTATATTCTATAATATAGTAGCATTGTCATGAAAACCCTGGGGCTAAACTTTCTAAGGAAAATAAATAATGTCTACAATGAACAAACTAGAAAAGAAACTAATCTCAAAAAAAAAAAAAAAACCCACAAAACCCCTAATTGACACTAAGTCAAATAAAACAACTGTCCTTAATGTCTTTTGTGGAAGATTTTTAAAAAGTCATGAGACCGAATAAGATCACAGTAAAAACACATTTGATAACTGACAGAAAACTTGAATGAGTTACCCACTAGTTATTTTAAGGGATGAAAATTATTAACTTGTGGCATCCACATACCGTTTGTCCATTCTGAGGTTTTGGGGCATATATTACAATGCCTGGAATTCACTTCTATGATCTTCAATGAAGATATTTATACTCCCCCAAATCAATTGCCTAACATGGTCTTATAAAGAAATCTATGTTTGAAAAGGGATTTGAAAGTAAGTGGTTTTAACAATGTATTATGTATGACCAATTTTAGAGATGTCAAAATAGTGTTAACTATTCACATCCTTATTAGAATTTTTCTGTGTTCTAATAAAAGTCAGTTTTTGAGGTAAAGGAATGTGAGGCAATACTGTGGGAACCCTTTTGTAAGTGACACACTGATTTATTTTCCAGTATTCCTACAGTAACTTGCAAACTGAAACTGGATGCTCTTCTCCTGACATTTCTAGTACCTAATACTAGGCAGTGATGGCTATAAACTTGATCACTTGGGAAAATAAATATTTATGGAATGATGTCTGTCTTCTGAGAAGCATTAATATGTGCAGACAGGAAAGCAACACTATATTAACTGTATGCTTTAAAAATATCAGTTTTTGTTTTTGTTTTGCTCTTTTCAACCTATATACTTTTTTTCTGAAATTCCGAGAGACTAAACAACATTAAACTCAACTTCAGTACTCTTATTTATCTGTATACTAGTCAGTGGGAATTGGGAAAAACAAATTATGTTAAACAAAACATGTTTCATCATAAACCATCAATGATAGAAATGCCCTTTTCTTTCTATTTATGAGATTGTATGATCACATTTCTTTTGTTTCCATGCTGAGAAAATTTATATTATTTTACAACAGATGTGGTTTTTTTCATTTTAAGTATGAATTTTATATTTTATGATCAATAGAGTCATAGCGTTCCATCGAAATATCATCTGCATACATTAAAATTTGTTCCATGAAAAATTGATCACTTACTATGTTTTAGGTATTATATCATCTGCTAGTAATAAAAAGGTTAATATAGATACATAAACAATTATAGTGAAAGATAGCCAATGAAAATATGCAACAATAGAAATGTTAAGATGACGAGATACTAAAAAACACGCAGGGCTTAATTCTATTAAAATATGATATGGGTGGGGAATTTTTGCAGATGTTCAGAGTGGAGGCAACTTTTACCCAGTGCTGCAATTGGTAGGTTGTATAAGGTAGGACAAGTGTGAGACAGAACTGCCTCCTCTATAGAATTCAGTGATTTTCTAGCCTACTCTCTAAGGGCGGTGGCAAAGAGTGATTGCTAAGAGCTGAACCATTGTCCAGAAAGCCAGATATAAAATTCTAGTTTCCACACTTAGTAGCAATCTGACATTGTGTTCTTCTTAATATAAAATTCTTCTCATGGACACATAAAAGTTAGTGCCCAAGTGTTGTTGAATACATTTGGATGTAGCATTGATATAAGGATTGTACCCACAATAAAGCATTTAATTCTTCAACAACCTGGCAATTTTACTCAGATTTTAAAAATTATGAGCCAAGTTTAGAAAATTAAATAGTTTCCCTAGGCTCAGAAAATATCTAAATTGTGTATAGCAAGGATAAAAATCTAAGATTCACCTACTTCTTGAATCCATGTATTTCCACTGCACATTAATAGCCCGCCTGCCTGCCCTCCCTTCCTCCCTTCCTTCCCAGCAATGATTTATAAGGTAACTAATAAACGAGGTGGTATTCTCAGTGTTCTCCATACACATACAGGTAAGATTTAGTTATTATGATCAGGGAAAAGTTTCATGGACAGATTCTAACTAAATAATTACTATGCAAACTCAGGTCTTTTCAAATTGACCCAGGTCGTCTTTTCTTTTCTTTTTTTTTTCTCACTTTAGCTTGGTACAGGCTCTTAGTATTAAACACTGAAATACACATACATGTGGGGAGCACAGCCCATTCTGATAAAACTGGAAAGCACAAAATTTTGTCTTTAGAAAATACAATTTTAGCTCAAAGGCTATCATGTTAAACCTTGGTTTTAGAGGTGACATTGGCAAGATAAAGGGCTAGGAGGGCCTAATACTGGTCTCCCCAACAAAAAATAAAGAAACAACTACAAACTGAGGAAAATAGCTCTGGGAAAGCTCTGGCAGACAGGGAAGAAGCAAGCAGACATCCTATGGAGCTCAAAACCCAAGGATGGCTGGAAAGAACAGCGTAGGAAACATTTTACCTATGTCATCCCATCCCCAGTTCAGAGCAGCTTGGCCCCAACAGGGCTTCCCTCCAAAGGATTTTATCCCATGGAGAAAAAGAGAGCAGGAGAATGTCCTCAAGCTTTGCTGCTGTGGACATTTGTATCCTTTCCCAATGGTAACCGCCATTCCAGTCTTCACTAAAGCTAAACTAAACTGACAGAACTTCCTAGTTTCCTGCTGTGGCGTCTCCTCAACAGGGCTAGAACAGTCGCTGAAGTGAGGCCTGATCCCAGGGGCCAAAGTCACTGCTGGACCCTGCTTTCTAGCATCTGGACCCCATAGTGCCCGGCCATCTGCAAAACTAGAGCTATGGTTGTTCTGTGCTCTGCCCCCAGGTCCAGGTAATGCCTTTACCTGCCTTTACTAGAGCCATACCACTGTTCTCTGCACCCTGTCCTCTGGGTCCTAAATAGGGGCTCTAACCTGCCATCAATTGGGCCAAATTCCTGCTGTTCTGTGTCTGCCCCCAGAGTACTAAGTAGTCCCAGGTTTGGCCCACTATCACTGGGCTATGCTTCTTTTCTGGGACCCACTCTTGGGGATTCCAGTCAAAGCTTAGAATCCAATCTTCTGCTGTTCTAGGACTGCTCACGGGGGCCAAAGTTGGAACTTTGATGTACCATCCACAATATGTGCTAATTTTTCTTTGATAGTCAAAATATTCTGTGCACTTTCCCAAGTGTGTAATCTTCCCTTAACACATGCAATCTCTTGTTTTTATATTAATTGCATACATATCAATACATATAGAAACAAAGAATATCATTTAGTAATCTTGATTTCACTATAAATTTTCTTATATAGCTTACCATATATACACAGATATAAGAAATGTAAAAGTAGGCAAAATCTTTAAGTTTAAGGACTTTATTATGCCATTGACTTTTATATTTAATCCCTCCCTCTATCTATTTCCTTTTCCCATATCACTTTAATTTGCCCACTGCTGGACTCTGGTCTTGATCATGTAATTTATTTTGACAGACTGGATGTTACCAGACATGATGCCAACTTGAAATGTACCTAGATAATTGTTTTTTCTTCTTCTTCTTTTCCTCTCTCTAGGCTTTCCATCAATACTATGAGAATACACCCAGACTTGTCTACTGGTGTATGTGAGTCATGTAAAATATAACTGAGTTTTTCTAGTCATTCCATGTGTGGGCAGCCTATATAAACAAACTAGTTGACCTGCAGACAAATAAGTGTACCCAGCCAAGAATAGCAAATCACCAACTGAACCAAACACACTTAGTAAGAATATTAAAACTAGGCACTGCATTTTTTAAATTTTTTTCTAAAGTTATTTCAACTTTTTAGAATGTATGTAAAACAGTGATGGAAAGGATTCATTTAAAAAAAATGGGATGTAGGTTGTGTTTTGTTTATTAAGGTTATTACCAATTTTCATCTATTCTGATTGATACTCTCTTAAAAAATAAAGGGGTGCCTGGGTGGCTCAGTCGGTTAAGCATCTGATTTAGGCTCAGGTTATAATCTCGCGGTTCATGAGTTCGATGCCCTGCATTGGGCTCTGTGCTAACAGCTCAGAGCCTGGAGCCTGTTTCAGATTCTGTGTCTCCCTCTCTCTCTGCCCCTCCCTTGCTCACACTCTGCCTCTCTCCCTCTCTCTCAAAAATAAAAGAAAAATGTTTTTTAAAAGTTAAAAATCATTTTTTTTTAAGTTTGAGAGAGCAAGTACAAGCAGAGGGAGAGGGAGAGAATCCCAAGCAAGCTCCATAGTGTCAGAATAGGGTCCAAAGCAGGGCTCAGTCTCCCAAAATGGGAGATGACCTGAGTCAAAACAAACTCTTAGACTTAACCAGCTGAGTCATCCAAGCACCCCAAGTTAAACATAAGTTTAAAATAAAAAGCATCACCATTTTTTTTAATTTCTATTTTAAAACACTTCCGTATGAAATAGAACCGTAATGTGCACTTGGTGATAGCAGCAGCTGCTTACTGATGAGTTTTGAATCCTGAACTATTTTGAAAGTTAAACCCCAGTGGGAACTTTGTCAGTGTCAATACCTATTAATAATTGCTGACAAATTATCAACAGTCCAGGAGCAAGTTTTCTGTTGATAATTTGTGAAAAACAAACATATGGTTACTTTGACATGAACTTAATTTTCTTGCAGTAGATATTTAATCTCAACATGAAAAAAAAAAAACAGTCAATTTCAATAAAGTTTAGGTGATATTGGGAGAGAGTATGAAGAGCTTCTCTCAACGTGTTTTCTTCATTATCGTTTCAATATGACTTTCTCACATGGAGAGTGTACCTGGCAAAGACCTGGATAAACTCAAGTGCAATAAAGAATTAAAGATATTTCCACTAGCAGAAGAAATGTTTATGAACTTAATAAATGGCATTTTCAAATGTATCTTTTCATTTATGGCATTGTCATCCACAGTTTCCTTTTCAGAGGTAGAAATGCCTAATGTAGCAATGTGATCAGGGAGAAGACACACAGGTAATAAAACATGAGATTTTTTTCTATAAGGGATACTAGCTATAAAATGGTATTTCTAGGATAATAAATCCTTTTTAAAATATTGATCCTTTCCTCTTTGTAATGGAAATTTCCCATGAAATCACAGAATGGCCTCCTTGACAGACATAGGATATTTGGGAACTTATGAAGGGTGAAACTAACAGATTCCATTCTCAAGAAAATTGTGTATTGGGGAAATTTTTGAATGGTAAAAATGAAATCTGCATTCTATCTATGCTTAGGACATAAAAAGTTGCTAGTGATTGTCACCCTTGTCTTAACAATGTGGGTATTATAAATAGCCTATGGATAAAAGAATAAATCACAAGGAAAACTGTAAAATATTATAAATCCAGTGATATACCACAGCCTACCAAAATCTGTGAAATGCAGCCAGAGAAGCTTTTTGAGTAAAATTAAAAGCTTATGTCATAAAAAAATGGGGAAAAAAAGCTTAAATGCTTTCAATTTAGGAGTAAAATAAACCCAAAAAAAGTAGAGAAGAGAAATAAGAAAAATAATAGAAATCATTGAAATATAAAATAAAACAATAAAGAAAAGTTACAAAGCGTTAAGTTAGTTCTTGAGAAAGATTGATAAAAATTGATGAAGCTTTAGTAAGAGTGATAGAAAAAACAAATTACCAACACTAGCTATAACAAAAAAATAAAGATCAAAGAGTAAAGAACTATAATGAAATATCATGAATAATTTAACAAAATAGAGTATAAAATTTTATTGAAAAATGCCTTTCTAAAGCTGATACTAAAAGTCTAAATACCTCTCTCTCTCCATATATATATATGAAATTAGTAATTAAAAAAATCCTTATCTACCACAAAGAAAATTACTGGCCAATATGGATTTGTTGTTCAAATCCATTGAATGGAACAATTCTTAAATTATTTTATGATGCCAACATAACCATGATACTAAAAGCTAAGGTGTTTAAAACAAAAATGAATGAATGAATTAATTAATAATAACAAATAAAGAATTATATACTAATGTTTTTCTCTTTTTTGAATATGTTTTAATGTTTATTTATTTTTGAGAGAGAGAGAACACGAGGCAGGGGAGGGGCAGAGAGAGAAGCAGGCAGAAGATCTGAAGCAGGCTCCATTCTAACAGTAGATAGCCTAATGCAGGGCTCGAACTCATGAACTGAGAGATCATGGCCTGAGCTGAAGTCAGATGGTTAACCAGCTGAGACACCCAGGCACCGCTATCCTAATGTTTCTCTTGAACTTAGACAAAAATATCTTAGCAAAATATAATCAAATTCCACCCAGATATGTAAAAAAAGTAATACATTATAGCCACTCAGGCGGGGCTTACTTAGGAATTAAAGGTTGTTTTAAAAATCAAAGTCAGGGGGCGCCTGGGTGGCGCAGTCGGTTAAGTGTACGACTTCAGCCAGGTCACGATCTCGCGGTCCGTGAGTTCGAGCCCCGCGTCAGGCTCTGGGCTGATGGCTCAGAGCCTGGAGCCTGTTTCTGATTCTGTGTCTCCCTCTCTCTCTGCCCCTCCCCTGTTCATGCTCTGTCTCTCTCTGTCCTAAAAATAAATAAAATAAACGTTGAAAAAAAAAAATCAAAGTCAGGGTTCCTGGGTGGCTCAGTTAGTTAAGCTTCTGACTCTTGATTTTGGCGCAGGTCATGATCTCACAGTTTGTGAGTTCCAGACCCACCCATCTATCTCTGCACTGACAGCAAGGAGTCTGTTTGGGTCTCTCTCTCTCTCTCTCTCTATCTCCCTCCCTCTCTCTGCTCCTCTTCCGTTCACACACTCCCTCTCAAAATAAATAAAATAAACTTAAAAAAATAAAATTAAAATTAAAGTGAATCATTCACATTACTAGAACAAAGAAGAAAACCCATATGATTATCTCAGTAGCAAAAAAAAAAAAAAAAAAAAAAAAAAAAAAAAAAAAAAAGAGTATTTGCAAAAATCTAACATCCATTGGAAAAAAATATGCATCTGCAAATTCCTAACACGAGGGAGTTTTCTTAATGAGATATTGAGGATCTACAATACACCATTAAAAACACTTTAAACAAGGTAGAGTTATCAATTGTCTCCACTTCCATACACGATTGTACTACAAGTTCTATGCTATGTAGTAAAGGTAAAAAAATATAGGCAAAAAATACATATATTTAAAAGTACAAATTGAAAACATGTAAAACTCCAACATTCCTTATTTACAACACACATTATTATGTATAAGAAAACCCTATGAGAGGAAGGGTCCAATATATCAATGTAGGAAAACCCTGACCTTACCTCTTCCTCAGACCCACCAAATCTTCACCTACATAAAAAGGAATTCCTCCTGAAGAAGAACTGAGAGCTGACTCAACAGCATCTATACAACAAAGGATAGACGGACCACAGAGAGAAAGACAGGAGAGGTAGAGACATTGTAATGACAGAAACCCCATCCCTGATGCTAAAAATTGCAGTGGGGAAAGAGACTACTAAGGGACAAATTTGTCTGCCCTGGAGAACAGAAAAAAAAAAAAAAAAGCCACAATTTAAAAGGACATCCAGAATAAAAAGGAACTAACCTTCCACCAAACGGAGGGAGAGACCTATGGAAGGCTTTCCAGGATCAGAGGGGCTACCAAGTGCCATGGTTTGCTTTCCTCCTACACCCTAACAGCACAGAGAGGAGAAAGGTATGGGCATCTGTCCAGCTTGCTGCTTTAGTGAGCCCTGGGCCCTAGACCATGCCAACCCCAGGTATCCTGGAATATACAAAAAATCTGTTGTTTAAAAGATCAGCTAGAATATAGAGGTACCAGTCCTAGAGCATCTTGCAAATAGCAGAAAAGCTACTGGAATGCTCTCCCTGTTCAGAGGTGTTGGCACGTGCCAATGTTTATGTCCCCCTCCACTTGGATAGCACAGACAGGAGCAGGGTCTTGGTACCCCAGATGGCCTGCCAGCTTAGAGAGCCCCAGGCCCATAGCCCATTAAGTTCCAATCCATATTGCAAGGCAGCCCAGCTCACACACCTGCTCAAACTATAGCTGTCCCACTGAAGTGGCCCTGGCATGGCATTCACAAGAACATTCCCAAATAGTGCCTGTTACAGCTTCTGCCATCTCATCAAGGTGACACAGGCACAAAGCATCCTAGGGATGTCCAAGACTACACATACTTCAGCTCCAAATGACTTGCCAAAGCAATGAAGGAACACTCAACCGATACCCAGCTCATCTCCAGCTCACCCACCAGGGTACCTGCTGAGCAGAACAGCCTAGGGCACCAAGTCCAAACCTGCATAATCTCCATCTATTCCACCAGGATGGGCCTAGCATGAAATGTCCAAAAACCACCAGCCAATGCCTATTGCAACTCCAGCCAGCTAGCCAAAATGCCAAGCATGCACAATCTACGTAGGATATGATCCCATAAAATACCATTCCTTCAAGTATAAGAAAAGTAGCTGTTCTGCCTAATTTATAGAAACAAACACATATAGTCAAACAAAATGAGGTTACAAAGACTAGTCTTCAAATGAAAGCACAAAACTTCAAAAAAAAAAAAAAAAGAACCAAAAGAAAAGGAGATAGCAATCTATCTGATAAAGAGTTCAAAGTAATGGTCATAAATAGGCTTACTTGAGAGAAATGGATAAACTGAGTGAGCATTTCAACAAAGAGTGAGAAAACATATTTGAAAAAAATCATATGAAGAATACAATAACTGAAATGAACACAGTGGATTAGAGGATGCAGAAGAATGAATCAAATATCTGAAAGACAAAGAAATGAAAGCACCCAAGGTGAACAGCAAAGGAAAAAAAAATTATAAACAATGAGGGTAGTGATAAATTGCTAATATTAAAAACACGGGTAGATGGAAGAATTTAGATGGTGGTATAATAGGAGTCCTTGGATTTTCCTGGTCCCTCAAACACAGCTAGATCAACATCAAATTATTTTGAACACCTAGGCAATCGATCTAAGGATTAAGAGAACATTCTGCATGATCTGAGGGAAAGAATATGGCAGATTCATGGTGTGGAGAGAATTGGGGAAGAGAAAAGCCACAGTGCCATGGAGGGGTGGGAGCCCTTTTCACAGAGAAAAGGAGACAAGGGGAGAAAGAGCAACACATCAGGTTGGCACAAAGAAAACACTCCCCCAGAACCACTGATGGGGGAATCATGAGGAAGTATCACAAGTTTCTTCAAATAGTGGAGCTGAAATTCTGAGTTTTTGGAAGTTTGTGCCATTTGCTGGAGATCTAGGCAGGCAGCGGTGCTCCTGGGGAGAAGGAGGTGGACCTGGGGGAGGACGGAAGACTGCATGGTGTGGGGATCCTCTGGGTCACACTGGGAGAGAAAGTTCCCCTTCCTGGAGTGTATTTGGTAAACAGTATATTGCCTCTCCAAGGACAGAAGACCCAGATGGCGCCTTTAAGCACCCATTCAACAACAGAGGACAGAGACACACACAGAGGGTGGATAAAACGGTTGCAGCTTTTCCCTGTGCCTCACCATAAGCTCCAGGCACCTGTGGGGCTGTGCAACTGCTTTTCTGGGACAGAACTGCACCAGGCACAGCGCTGCAAGGCTCTCCTTTGGTGGAGGAGATACTTTGCTAGGTCCTTTAAGATTTGGAGTTTTGAATCCCATTCCTGTGCCAGAGATAACGCATGAGAAAGCTGTGGTGCTGGGCATGTCCACGGCCAGGCACAGAAGGGTTGAAGACAGGGATTCGATGGAAGCATGGGATACAAGAGGGGAGACTGTTTGCTTGTCTGTGAGAGCTACTTGAACAGCAGTGTGTGCCAGCTCCCCTACTCGGGGACAAGTGAGCAGGTGATGCCACCCTACCCTGCCCACCAGCACGGTCAGACTTTAGTGAGCAACACGGCACCCCAAGCCAAGGCTGGAGCTGCTTACACCAAACCCTTCCCCTGTGAGCCACGCAGGGACATCTTTATTTAGAAGGGCAGGTCTGATCGTGAGCCCGTGCAGTGGGCCTCTCCCGAGAGGACCAACACTGTCACCCTCCCTCCCCTCTTCCATGCACCAAGTATACTGATCATAGAGTGCTCCAAAGTGTCAGTTTCAGTTCTGGTGGAAATAGGACCAGGGCTTTTTTTTTTTTTTTTTTTAAATCAGGCTTATAATTTTTTGTTCATTTGGTTTTTTTTTTAGTTTCCTTTTCTCCATTTTTTGATCAGACTTTCTTTTCTTTCTCTTTTTCTTTGTTTACTTTTTTGCTTTCATTTTCTTTGGAATCAGGCTTATAGTGTTTTGTTTGTTCAGTAATTTCTTGTTTTGTTCCTTTACCATTTCTGTTTTTTTGGATAAGGTGTTTTTTGTTTTTGTTTTTTTTTTTAACCAATCTTATTTTAACAAATAAATCAAATAACACCTAGGAAGAGACCCAAAGACTGCCAAATGCAAGCAAGGAGGAACTCTGCAGAGGACTAACCTGTGAGAAAGAGCAGTCAAATCACGACAGCAGAGTGCACACAGCATATACAAGAAAAGCTTCCTTCACGAAGCACGAGTCCCTGGAGAGTGTATAAGCCCTTCTTAAAATATCACTGCACTCAGAAGGAAAAAAAAACATAACAAGTTTTCATAACATTCAAAAGACAGAAACCTAGAGAATATGACAAGACAGAGGAATTCTCCACCAAAGAAAGATCAAGAAGAAACTACAGCCAGGGATTTGCCCAAAACAGATATAATATATCTGAACAAGAATTTAGAACAGCGGTCATAAGAATACTAGCTGGGCTTGAATAAAAGCATAGAAGACTCCAGCGAAAACCTTGCTGCAGAGATAAAATAGCTAAAAATAATTAGGCTGAAATAAAAAAATGCTGTAACTGAGGTACAAAACCTACTGGATAGAATTATGAGGATGGAAGAAGCAGGATCGAATAGGTGATTGGGAAATCATGGAAAAAATGTAGAAAATAATGAAGCTGAAAAGGAGAGGAAAAGAAAACTATTAGATCGTGAATATAGACTTAGAGAATTCAGTAATTCTATAAAGCACTATAATGTCCATATCATAGGAGTCCCAGAAGAAGAAGAGAAGGATAAAGGGACAGAAGGTTAATTTGAACAAATTATAGCTGAGAAATTCCCTAATCTGGGGAAGGAAACAGGCATTCAAGTCCAAGAGACACAGAGAGCTCCCCTCAAAATCAACAAAAACAGGTCAACACCCAGTCATATATCACAGTGAAAATTGCAGAATACAAAGATAGAGAATTCTGAAAGCAGCCAGGGACAAAAGGTTCTTAACCCACAAGTGTAGACATATAAGATGAGCAAAAAACCTGTCCACAGAAACCTGGCAGGCCAGAAGGGAATGGCATGATATATTCAAAGTGGTAAATGGGAAAGATATACAGCCAAGAATACTTTATCCAGCAAGGTGGTCATTCAGAATAAGAGAGATAAAGAGTCTGCAAGACAAGCAAAAACCAAAGGAGTTTGTGAACACTAAGCCAGTTCTGCAAGAATTATTAAGGGGACCCTCTGAGTGGGAAAGAGAGACCAAAAGCAACAAAGACTAGAAAGGGACAGAGATAATCTATAGGAACAGAAAATTTACAGGTAATAGAGTGGCAGTAAATTCAGTGATTACTCTGAATGTAAATGGACTAAATGATCAAATCAAAAGACATAGGGTATCAGAATGGACAAAAACATAAAACCCATTGATATGCTGCTTACAAGAGACTCGTTTTAGACCTAAAAACACATCCAGATTAAAAATGAAGGGGTGAAGAACCATTTATCATTCTAATGGACATTAAAAGAAAGCTGTAATAACCATATTTATATCAGACAAACTAGGTTTTAGACAAAAGTCTGTAATAAGAGATAAAGATGGGCACTATATCATAATAAAGGGTCTATCCAACATGACGATCTAAAACATTGTAAATATTTATGTTCCCAGCTTGGCAGCATAAAATCAATACTATAAAATGAATTAATAACAGATTTAAAGACATTCATTTATAATAATACAATAACAGTAGGGGAGGGGCATCTGGGTGGCTCAGTTAGTTAAGCGCCCGATTTTGGCTCAGGTCATGATCTCACAGTTCGTGAGTTTGAGCTCCACATTGGGCTCTGTGTTGACAGCTCAGAGCCTGGAGTCTGCGTTGGATTCTGTGTCTCCCTCTCTCTCTGCCCCTCCCCCGCTCATACTCTGTCTCTCTCTCTCTCTCTCTCTCTCTCTCTCTCTCTCTCTCAAAAATAAATAAACGTTAAAAAAATTTAAAATAATAATATAACAGTAATGGACTTTAACAACCCACTTACAACACTGGACAGGTGATCTAAGCAGAAGATCAACAAGGAAACAGTGGCTTTAAATGACACACTGGACCAAATGGACTTACAGATATATTCAGAGCATTTCACCCAAAAGCAGCAGACTACACATTATTTTAGAATGTACATGGACCATTATCCAGAATAGATTACATACTGTGTCACAAATCAGCCCTAAACAAGTACAAAAATGATTGATATCATACCATGTGTATTTTCAGAAAATAATGCTATGAAACTTGAAGTCAACCACAAGAAAAAATTTAGAAAGGCCACCAATACACAGAGGTTAAAGACTATCCTATTAAAGAATAAATGGACTAACCAGGAAATTAAAGGAGAAATTAAAAAAAAAAAAAAACAAAATACATGGAAGCCAATGGAAATGAAAAAAAAAAAACAGTCTAAAACCTTTGGGATGCAACAAAGGCGGTCATAAGAAAGAAGTATATAGCAAGTCAGCCCTTATTCAAGAAGGAAGAAAAGTCTCAAAAGTACAGCCTAGACTACATCTAAAGGAGCTGGAAAAAGAATAGTAAATAAAGACCCAAAACAGCATAATAAGGGAAATAATAAAGATTAGACCAGAAATGATATAAAAAACAAAAACAAAAACAAACAACAACAACAACAAAAACAGTAGAACACATCAATGAAACCAGGAGCTGGTTCTTTGAAAGAATTAACGAAACTGATAAACCCCTAGCCAGACTTACCAAAGAGAAAAGAGAAAGGACCCAAATAAATAAAATCATGAATGAAAGAGGAGAGATTATAACCAACACCACAGAAATATAATTTTAAGAGAACTATTATGAGCAATTATATGCCAACACATTGGGCAATCTGGAAGAATTGGGTAAGTTCCTACAAACATATAAACTACCAAAACGGAAATAGAAAATTCAAGCAGACCCATATCCAATAAAGAAATTGAATCAGTAATCAAAATTCTCCCAACAAATAAGAGTCCAGGGCCAGATGGCTTCCCAGGGCAATTCTACCAAACATTTAAAGAAGAGTTAATACCTATTCAATTCAAACTGTTTTAAAAAAGATAGAAATGGAAGGAAAACTTCTAAACTCATTCTATGAGGTCAACGTTACCTTGATTCCAAAACCATAAAAAGGAGAATTATAGGCCAATTTCCTTGATGAACATGGATGCAAAAATTCTCAACAAGTTACTAACAAATTGATAACAAATTAGCACAAAGAAAAAATAAGCAAATCATCCCATTTATAACTGCACCAAAAAGAATAAAATAACTAAGAATAAATTTAACCCAGGAAGCGAAAGACCTGTACTATGATGTTGATAGATGAAATTGAAGACAATACAAACAAATGGAATGCCCATGGATTGGAATAATGTTTAATATTGTTAAAATGTCCATACTATCCAAAGAAATCTATAGATTGCAATCCCTATCAAAATACCGTATTTTTCACAGTTAGAATAAATAATACTAACATTCATATGGAATATAAAAGACTCTAGTAAAAAAATCTGGAGAAAGAACAAAGCTGGAAGTGTCAGAATCCAGATATGCTACAAATCTATCCTAATCAAAATAGAAAGCTATTGGCAAAAAATATACATACAGATAAATAAAATGGGATAGGGATTCCAGAAATAAGCCCACCCTTATCTTATATGATCAGTTAGTCTATTACTGATCTAGGCAAGAATAAGCAATGGGGAGAAGAAAATCTAATAAATGGTGCTGGAAAACTGGACAGCTACATGAAAAATAATAAAACAAGCCTCATTCATATATCATATACAAAGATAAACTCAAAATGGATAGAGACCTAAATATGACACCTGAAACCATAAAACTCAGAAATAAAACAGGCAGTAATCTCTTAGACATCATTAGCAACATATTTATTTATATTTATTCATATTTATTCATATTTATGAATATATCTCCGCAGGTAAGGGAAACCAAAGCAAAAATAATCTAATGGAACTACACTGAAATACAAAGTTATGCATGGCAAAGGAAACCACCAGCAAGACAAAAAGACAACGTACTGTATGGAAGAAGATATTTTCAAATGGCATAACCAATAAAAGGTTAATATGTAAAATATATGAAGAATATATACAACTCGATACCAAAGAAACAGATAATTTGATTACAAACAGGCACAGGACCTGAATGTACAGTTTTTCCAAAGACAAAAAGATGGCCAATGGACATATAAAAAAATGCCCAACATCACTAATCATTAAGGAAATGCCAATCAAAACCATATGAGATAGCACCTTATACCTGTCAGTGGCTAGTATTAAAAAGACAAGAAATAACAAGTGTTGGTGTGGATGTTGAGAAAGGGAACCTCCATGCAATGTGGAAAATAGTATAAAGAATCCTCAGGGACACCTGGTTGGCTCAGTTGGTGAAGGGTATGACTCTCGATTTTTGGATCAGGTCATGATCTCATGGATTGTGAGTTTGAGCCCTGCATCTGGCTTTGTGCTGACTGTGCAGAGCCTGCCTGAGAGTCTCTCTCTGTCCCTCTCCTGTCAGTTCTGTCTCTCTCAAAGCAAATAAATAAAGTTTAAAAAAAGTCACACTGCCAAGCAATTCCACTACTAAGTATTTACCTAAAGAAAACAAAAACACTATTGGAAAGACATACGCATTCCTATGTTTATTGCAGCATTACTTACAATAGAAAAGAATATGGAATCACCCTAAGTGTGTCCATTGATAATTGAATGTACAACAAAGGTGTGGTATAGGTCTATATCTATATCCATGTGTGTGTGTGTGTGTGTGTGTGTGTGTGTGTGCATGTGTGTGTGTGTGTGTGTGTGTGTGTGTGTGTGTGTATATATATATATATATATTGTGTGTGGTGAGCACTGTGGAATAAATATAATTGTTGAATCACTCTGTTGTACACCTGAAACAGTGCATTGTATATCCAACTATACTTCTATAATAACATTTTTAAAAGAAAAAAAAAACCATGGAGGCAACAAGAAATGATACTCTCAATATTAAAAAAATGAATTGCAAAGTTGCAAGATACAAGATTATATGAAACGTAGTTGAATTTCTAGCAATATTCAATACAAATGAAATTAAGAAAAACAAAACTATTACAATAGCAACAATAGTGCAAATTACCTAATATTAAAAACAATGACAGGTGTTTGACTTTTTACCATAACTACAAAATGCCGATGGAAATTTAAAAAGAGGTAAAATAATTAAAGACACATACCGTGATCATTGAAACCGAAAGACTTTGTACTCTTAACATATGTATTGTCACCAAGGTGATTTTTGAAAAAAAAAATTGCTATGTGATTCTAAAAAGTATATGGATATGCAACAGATATAGTTTATCAAAAAACAAAAACAAAAAAGAAAACAAACAAAAACCAAAACCTTGAAAAAGAAAAACAACATTGCAGATTTGCATTACCTGACTTCAAGAGTAAAGCATGATTGAGGCACCGGGGTGGCTCAGTTGGTTGAGTGTCTGGCTCTTGGTTTGGGCTCAGGTCATGATCTCACAGTTTGTGGGTTTGAACCCCACATTAGACTCTATGCTGTCAGTGAGGAGCCTGCTTATGATTCTCTCCTCCTCTCTGTCTCTCTGCCCCTTCCCTGTTGTCTCTTTCTCTCTCTCTCTCTGGCTTTCCCTCTTCTCTGTCTCTCTCAAAATAAATAAATAAACATATAAAAATAAAGAGTAAAGCATGATTATAATAATAAGTATTGGTATAAGAATGGAAAGATAAATTAACAAAAGAGACTCTAAAAAGTGATATATGCATTTATAACATTGGAATGTTGACAAAGTTAATTCAAAGGGCAAGGATGTCTTTTCAACAAATTGTTTGGAACCAAGTGAAATATATATATATATATATATAATTTTTAAGCACCTTTGTAGCATTTTAATATCAATCTTTATATTATAAAAAATCAATTTAAGAAGGATCATAGAAATATTCATAAACACCACCCTTATAAATCTCCTAATAGAACAAATAGTATCTTCATGTCTTATATTAAGAACAATTTATTTAAAAGAAGACAAGAAAGCAATCACTATAAGAACTGATATTGATTTAATAAAGAATAAACATTTCTTTTTCGTCCAAAGAGAAAATCAAAGGGGAAACCACAGACTAGATGAGGCAGCCAAAACAGCTGAAGAGCAATTGACTAATGTATAAAATATATAAAGAACTTCTACATCAACATTAAAAGGGCACGTGGGTGGATCAGTTAAGCATCCAACTCTTGATTTTGGATCAGGTCACGATCTCAGGGTCATGAGATCAAGTCCCACATGGGGCTCTGTGCTGATAGCATGGAGCCCACTTGGGATTCTCTCTCTCTCTGTCTCTCTCTCTCCCTCTGCCCCTCCCTTGAGTGTGCTCATTCGCACTTGCACTCTTTCTCTCTCTCAAAATAAATGTTTAAAAAATATTAAAAAGTCAATTAATATTAGCCAAAGACTTAAAAAAATACTTCAAAGAAGTGTGTGCATATATACATTTCTTTAGTATATACGGCATATTTTTATGTATGTGGTAAATAAGCATGTGAAAAGGCAAATGACACCACTGATACATTAGTAATTGAGAAAATGCAAATTAAACAACACTGATATAGCATTGTCTCCCTACCATAATAACTAACATCAAACAGACTGAAAACAAATTCTGGCAAAGATGTTGAATCAGAGGGAGTTCCACAGACTGCTGATCGATGTGGAAAATGCACAACTGACTTGTAGGACTGTTTGGGATTTTTGTGAAAAGATAAATATTTCACTACTAGGCATTTGACTAAAAGAAAAGAAAACCTAGAAACACAGAAAGACTTGTACAACTATGTCCATAGCAGCCTTCTTCATAATAATTACGTAAATGAGTTAACTTCCCATCAACAGGAGAGAGACACATTATATATTCATATCATTGAATACTCAGCAATAAAGAGGAATAAATTACTGATAATGGTTTAGGGGGGTGGTTACAAGGGCACGCACAATACTCACATTCAACAAATGGTCCATTGATATGTGAATTTGTTTTACTAACTGATTTGATAACTCAATAAACAAGAAAGTACCCCATTTCCAGCTAGTCATAATCACTGTTGAAAAAAAAGAGTATTCTATTCCCCAAATTGAGGATTATAGTCTGAATTTGGGGCCATCTAGAACGTTCATAAATAGCTTGGTAGAGAATTGAAGAGCCAAAGAGCATATTTATGACACATAAATATAAATTGGTTTGGGCCACATTTACTTTTGAGTAAGTGAGATCAATTATTTTTCAAAAGGATCCTGGGCATTGATAAAATCTGAATCTTGCTTAATATCAGATTTGACAAGTTGCCATTAGTTTGTGCAGAACTCCACAAGTGACAGAGTGTAGCAATAAACAGTCCAAGTAGTTTTAACCAGTGATCTACTGGGTAGCACATAATATTAAGTAGAAAGCCGTTTAACAGTTAAGCCACCATCTCAGGAGAGCAGTTTCAAACACACATAGAACCTAGAGAGGGATACACTAATAGGCATAAAGGGCTTTAATGAGTAACTTCTAGCTATCTATATCTGTAACTATCTATACCTGTATCTATCTATATCAACGTCTACCCACCTACAGTAACCCTTCTCAAAAGGAACCAAAAAATAAACACCAACACTCATTCTTTTGTCTCATCCAAATATCTGACACTGTCTCCATGGTCTAATTACAATCAGAAGCTTGGGCTCAAAAAAACAAACAAAAAACAAAACAAACAACAACAAAAAAAAAAAAAAAAAAAAAAAAACAAGAAGGCCTGTAGATGCTATACTAATGAGGATGGGAAGTTTGAGATTTTTATCCTACTTTCAATCTAACAAGTTATCCTGCCACAGTTTCATAGATAGTGACTAAAGACATAAGACCACTGGGTCGGAAATTGGAAAGAAAAAAAAAAGCTTATTACAACAAAAGCAATGACCAGTAAATCCACAACTATACTGTTCCCTACCCAATTCTTACAGAGTATTACACACAGAGTAGGGTGGACTCTGTGCACAAAGTAGGGTTTTAAAGAGGACCCCAACTTTAAAAATGCCCAGTCTTTTCAATGAGTCATAAGCCTGTCTGACCTGTGCTCCAGAGAGAGACATTATTTTTATTAAACTGGACAGTGAACAAACTTGTCCTTTGCTTCTGAGGCACACATTATCTACATCTTCCAGGTTTTTTTTCCCTAAAACAAACTATTAGAAATACCATTTGGCATCCAGGCAATCAGTACCTCTATGTGTAAGATTGGCAGAAACTTGAGATTCCCATAGAGAATATTCTCTCTTTCTTAAATATCACCCATTTTTCTAGAATTCCACCTATATCTACAAACAAACAAAGATGTACTGGAATTTTTGAAAAAGTACATAACATTTGTGAAGTCTCTACTGCTACTTAGGAATACATACATTCCTTAAGTGTTCTTCTAGCCAAGACTCATTCTGTGGACAATTTACAAATACTTTGGTGTGATGAAAAATGAATTTGCTGACAGAGTTTTGAAATCTGTTAATGTCCATTACTTTTCTGCATAGTTTAAGGTTTTATGGTGAGATTTATGAACAAGAGTTTAGGTCCTCTCTCCAGCTATTCTCTCTGTATAGTAATATCACAAGGAGGGTTATGTTATCATCTCGCAGGGGTATTGATAGGTTACAACAGACGTGGTTCAGCATTTTTGTCTCTTTAACATAGTCATTGCTGTACTGGAGGAGTACAATGTTTTCATAAAATTAGCTAATAAAAAATAAAAATGCAAAAGTTGTCATCCTTCTTTCGAGGTGACCACTCATTATGTTCCTCTGAGGCTCCAAGGAAAGCTAGACGTAAACTTCAGCTATGACTAGCAGGGAACACAGAATTCTTTGACATCTGTGCCAGCTGTTTTTCTATCTGAATTACATTGAGCTTCTGAACTGGTGGGAAAAAAAAATGTTATCTTTAAATAGAAAGGCGATTTAAAGCTTGACTATTTTTTAAACTAAAATCGGCTTCTTTCATTTCTGTACATTAAGGAAACAAATAATATTAATTGTAATTACTTGCACACTAGAAACATAAAAATAAAATCTTATAGAGTACACCTCAATACATGAGAACCTGTTATTTCATGTTGGACAGGCAATCTCAGAACTTCAAATGTGTTATCTCTAAGCATATGATATTCTCTCATGTTCTCAAGTGGCTGGGTTTTCAGCATGCTTGCCAACATTTGGCCTTTTCTATGGTTTCCTTGAAGGGGTTGCACTGCAGCTTAAACCTCCAGTTTAGACAGAAGAGGATTACTTTTTGTACACGAATTTTGTCATATGATACTGCAGGCAAAATTCCCAAGGTTTATGCTTTTTAAAAAATTTTGCCTATTTTTCTCACATCTAATATTTCAATACCATGCCTGATTATAATTTTTGGATTGTTGAACAGTTTCATCATACTACTGAATTAAAAAAATATTTTGTTGTTGTTGTTGTTGTTCCTCTACTCTCAATAAGAATATCTATCATGATTTTGGAAAGATAGTTTCCTGATTATTTGTACAATTAATTGGGAACAAGAGGCATAGAAAGACATAAATAATGCATTCATGGAAAGTGTATCTCTAGCCATTACATTGAATGATGTTCATGCTATAGCCAGATATTTGAAAATAGGAAAGATTTTCAATGCATTGAAGCAAAGGGCATAAAATCGCTTGAGGAAAGGTAGAGAATTTCAAAATTAAGTCAACCTTCCCTAAATGTTATCTTTCAAGTAGATGTAATAGCCATCCCAGTAACATGGTAGGTAGATACTACATAAGAGGAAAGATGATAATCCACATACAATATTAAGTTTGAAGTAATGAAAATGATTTTTAAATATTTCAAGGAGTGGGAAAATACAGAAATAAGCCAACAAATTTTTCTGATTTGAAGAAAATATTTTTGAAAAATGTATTGTTGATTGTGCAAGCATCCCAAAGCTATGACAGCTTGGGATCTAAAATCAAGGAGGAAAACAATCACTATTATTTCTCTCTTATAGACTTTATATCTTGTATTAGAAAACTTTTATCCAACCACAAATTCCACCCTCTGTATCCATAGCATCTATATTGCAAATAACTTTATACTTATCCAAGTAATATATGTCATATACATTTTCTTTTCGCTCCATTCTGTATCCTTTTTTCCCTCTCCATTTCATTTTAAAATGGTCCTGGATTGTGTAGGGTTTTTAAGGTACTGGGATTACCTTGAATTTCATTCATAAGTATATGAAATCCCTCCAATTTTCCCCAGCCACTTGTGTTTGGTATTTTCAGATCAGCATCAAAAGAGTAGAATTACTGTCCCAATACCAGAGAGAGACTTTAAATGCATACAGTGTGCTCCTGCACTCCTTACCTCTCTCCTTGTCCCATTTCCCTCTTGCCCCTTTTCTCTCCCCGCACCCCTCACTTTCCCCCTTTTATTCTTTTTTTCTAATCACCTTTGTTGTTGTTGCTGTTGTTTTTGAGAATTGAACAGGAGTTCAGGGCTTGGAAGCCTACCCCAGGCTGTTTTCTGTCTTTTTCTGATCCCATTCCCCCTTTTTTCCCCACTAAAATCTTATTCCTTGTTTTTATTTTCCAACTTATTGAAACTTTCCTTAATAAATGTTTTTCCCCTAGATTATATTTAGCTTTTGCTAAAAAAAGCTCTTTATTTGTAATGAAACTCTTTGTTGTGAAACTCTTTATTTTCAATGCTGTGATGAATCTAAGACTCTATTTCTTATTGTGTTCTCTGTTTATCACTGTGTAAAGTATTCTGGAAATGTAACAGAAGCACAATGTCCTGTTCACAAATAGCTTAAAATGCAGACTGAAAAAGAAATGGGAAACAGAAAGAATATATTACATATAATTCAGGGTCTTCGTTGTATATAACAATTAGTAATTCTTATACATGACATAGAAATTGTTCACTATAGACCATAATATATTGCAATTATTACACATTAGATACAAATTTAAAATCATTTTCTACTTTTATATAAAGGTAGAAAAGGAGGAAATTATCAAGGATGGTTTTGCAGAGGCAACAGCACTCTATCTAATATGTAGGTAGAATGTTGATGGTTCCATTTAGAACAGGAATTAACAAAAGAATCTGGAAATATGTCATTATTTTGGAATAAATTCAGTGAGAATATCTCTAGAATAGGTTAAAAAAACCTAAACCTCTAATTTTCTCTGATTTCTAGGTTGCCAATCAATCTTGATCTATTTTAGGAAATAAAGACCCAAAATAATTTTTTAAGAGGTTAAGAACAATACTATTTGCCAACCATTTTGAAGAAACAGTTAAAATTTAATATGTTTGCTTCTGAGAAATTTAATAGTTGGTTACTGCTGCTAATGACTTCAAGTGTTCTTTGTATGAAATGGAGACTTTAATTATAAGATCCCAAAGCAATACTAACTTATACTAACTGGACCAGTCTAATTATGATATAGAGACAAATTTGGTTCAGTCCTGGACCACCATCCTAGAGCTGTAGATTGTCTTAATCTGTTCAATGGTAGAAATGTATCTTGCTTTGAGTGGAGGAAAAGTGTTTCAACATTAATAGCATATTAATATATTATCTAATAGTTATTATGTATATGGCTTATATAATCAATGTACTGAAATAAAAATATATTTTTAAAGTTGATTTTAAAATCAAGCCCCCAAATAACAAAGAGCTCTTGAGAAAAGATAACAAAGCTGGAGGTATCAGAATCCCAGATTTCAAGATACGTTACAAATTGTTCATAATCAAAACAGTATGGTTTTGTCACCAAATAAACACATAGATTCATGGAACTGAATAGATACTCCAGAAACAAACCCATGCTTATATTGTCAATTAATCAACAACAAAGAGATAAGAATGGACAGTGGGGAAAAGACAGTCTCTTTAATAAAGGGTGTTGGGAAAACTGGAGATTTAGATGCAAAAAAGTACAGCTGGCCTACTTTTTTATAGCGCGCGCATGCAGACACACACACACACACACACACACACGCACACCTTAAAATGGATTAAAGACCTAAATGTGAGACCTGAAACAGCAAAACTCATCACACACACACACACAGACACACGCACACCTTAAAATGGATTAAAGACCTAAATGTGAGACCTGAAACAGCAAAACTCATGAAACAAAATATAGGCAGTAATACCTTGGACATTAGCTTAGCAACATATTTATGGATATGTTTCTTCCGGAAGAAGAAAACAAATATAAACTATTGAGGCCACAGCAAAATAAAAAGCTCTTCCTTATATACATTATTAACTTTTATATATTTGGGTGTTCTTGTGGTGGAGGCATAAATATTTACAATTACTGCATCTTCTTGTTGGATTGTCCTCTTTATGATTATACAATGCCCTTTTTTGTCTCTTTTTGTTTTTTATAACCTTGGTTTGTGGCATTATTCATTCCAGAAACATGCTTGTAATCCAAAGCACTTGTATATCAAAGTGAATCTCCCCATAAGAAATAATGGAAACTCAGACGATTTGCTCTACAGCCCAAAAATATTCATATAAAAATAATTACAGGGGTGCCTGAGGGCTCAGTTGATTAAGCATCTGACTTTGGCTTAGGTCATGATCTCATGATTCGTGAGTTTGAGTCCTGTATAGTGCTCTGTGCTGACAGTTCAGAGTCTCAAACTTGCTTCAGATTCTGTGTCTGCCCCATCCTCTCAAAAATAAACGTTTAAAAATTTTAAAAATGATTATAATACTGTAATATAATATAAAATAATAGAAAATGCAAAATACAAAGAAAAATATACAAATTAACCTGCACTCACCTTTGAAAACCTTTGTGGCTGGTGTGAGGGAGACAAGAGAGAGAGGAGGGTTATTGTGTAGGAGGACTTTTACTATCAATAAAGGAATCACTGCTATCTATTGGCTCAGTGGAATCTTTTTCTGCATGGGAGGCCATGGATGTTGACTACAGTATAGTACTTAAGGTAGCTGACAATAAGGCGTAGAGCAAAGAGTCTATATCTGCAGGCAGCCTGACCTAGAATGAAACAAAACATTCCTAAGCTTACTCTTGTATGGAAAAGCAAAGGACTGTCCACTGGTGATTTGAAGTGACAAGAAAAATCCACTAGTGCCCATTGTGGGCACCCTCCAACGTTCTGAAAAATTACCAATTCCTGCCAAACACGGTGGCCTGAAACCAAGCATTTGAGCATAGGAAATGATCACCCACAATCCCAGAATAAGAGAGAGAAAGGGAGAGAGAGGGAAAGAAAGAAGAACCATTGGCTCAGTTGTAATCATGTGATGTTTGGCATCAGGTGCTATTTGTAATTCAAGACATCGCTTATTTATCAAGTGAAAATTTATTAGAAGTGTTTGCTTATCTTGTGGGACACTCACAGAACAAGTTACTCGCAATCCAAGGTTTTACTGTGTGTTTACATATATATAAAAGGATTATGTATATATTATATATATAATGGAATATTACTCAGCCATAAAAAAGAATGAAATCTTACCATTTGCAATGACATGGATGGAGCTAGAGAGTATTGTGCTAAGTGAAATAAGTCATAGAAAGACAAACACCATTATGATTTCACTCATATGTGGAATTTAAGAAAACAAACTGTTGAACAATGTGAAAAAAGAGGGGGGGCAAACCTATGGTAACTTATGGTTACCAGAGGGTTAGTTATAGGGTGATGGTTTAAAGAGGTGATGGGGATTAGGAGAGCACGTGTTGTTATCAGCACTGTGTTTTGTATTGAAGTGGTAAATCACTATATTGTATACCTAAAACTAATACTATACTGCATGTTAACTAACTGGAATTGAAACAAAAACTAAAACAAAAAACAAAAAGTCAAAAGATTTTACATAGCAAAGGAAGCCATCAATGAGATGAAAATACAATATACTAAAAGAGAAAAGGTATTTGCAAATGCTACATTAACAAGGGGTTAATATCCAAAATACATAAAGAACATATACCATTCAACACTAAAAATACAAGTTGATTAAAAGTAGGAAGAGGGCCTAAATAGACATTTTTCCAAAGAATACACATAGGTGACCAAGAGAAACATGGAAAGATGCTCAACATCACTAGGCAAGAAAATGCAACTCTAACCCACAATGAGATATCACCTCACACCTATCAAAATGGCTAGTATCAAAAAGACAAGAAATAAAAAAATATTGGTGAGGAGGTGGATAATAATGGACCCTTGTGTAATGCTGGTAAGAATGCAAATTGGTGCAACACCTGTGGAAAATGTTATGTAGGGTCCTCAGAGAAAAAAAACACACAAAAATAGTATTATACAGTCCCATAATTCCGTGTATTTACCCAAAGAAAATGAAAACATTAACATAGGAAAAGATATGCACCCCTATGTTTAATGCAGCATTATTTATAATAGCCAAGATATGGAAGCATCCTTAATGTCCACTGATAGATGAATAGATGAAGAATATGGAGCTTGTTTCCACAGATTATCAGATAGTCTACTGAGAAATGCACTTTGAAAAATGAGTAAATTGAAGGTCGGAGAGATTAATTTTCCTTAGTTTATTATACTTCAGATTGTAACTCAGAAGCTGAGTTAGCTCATGTGGTCCATGATTCAAATCATTGTGACTTAGCCAAAATTTTGGAACATTAGACATTACCTTGCTAGTCACCTCATATCAGCTAAAAGGAATGTGGAGTTTTGCCATCGAAATAAAGACAGGAAGGAATATTTTAGTAAAAAGAATGGTGCCTGTGTTCCCAGTGATGACAGAACAAGAATATGAGCTATTAGCAAATAGTAATAATATAGAGATTTTATTCCCTGTAGGAGTAAAGATGTAAGGTCAAAATGGTAAGAATGTGTTTGATAAGGTACAGGTAGAATTTTTTAAAGTGGCAAAATATTGTGGTTACTTTCAGTTATACGAAGTTGTTTTATTTTAGCCTACGGTGCAGAATTTGAACAAATGATATTCTATACATTATTATTTTCTTAAAAATTTTGGGAGTGTGCATGTGCATGAAAGCGGGATAGGGAAAGAGGGGGGGGAGGGGGAGGGAGAGGGAGACGGAGAGGGAGACGGAGAGGGAGAGAGAGAATGAATCCCAATCAGTTTCCACACCCAGCCGTAGCTCAACACAGGACTTCATCCCATGACCCTGGGATCAAGACCTGAGCAAAAATTAAGAGTTGGACACTTCACCGACTGGGCCACCTATGTGCTCCTGTATATTATTATTTTTTACTTTGAATACATATTAATATCTCTTTTGTAGTTTTTTAAAAATGTGACTTAAATATTCAATATAGTCTCCATAGTTAATAAAATGCAAATGCTAGAAAAGAACAGATTTTAATGCTCTAGTAGCAGAGTAATAAAAAACATCAGAGTCCTAGTGCATATTCTCATTTTATAAAGACATTCATCTATGTTATGAGTTTTTAAATGGCCAATCATTTTTATGTGTAATGTCACAATATTTTTCATCTAAGAAATATATATAACTTTCCTTGACTATTTAAATACCTTCTGAGAAGTTCATAAAAGCACTTTGAGAAAAATTATAATTTTATTTCAATATGTATGAGGCTGTCATTCATTGTTCCAGAAAAGGAGTTATGCTCTTTCCTACTCTATATAAAGTACATAGACATTTATCTTAACTCATAAAGGCAGTTAGAATAAATGAAAGATCCCCAAATACTAACCTCCACAAAATCAGAGAGGAGTTATCTAAAAGCCGATTGTAAAGAACTGAAAGAATATTGATAAAGAAAACAATATTTACTAACCTAATGTTTATACGACAATAGCCTGTGCCACAAACATCAAGATTCTCACATTGCACAATATTCCCACCCAAAATATTTTTGGAACTTTTATGCACAAAGGTGGCAATAAATTTGTTTTTAGCAGACTATTTGAAGTAGCCGCTGTAGATTTTAAATGAATATACGTGGACTGTGCTTTTGGCCTGTATCTGACTTACAATTTATTTGCACAATTATTACCTTTGTTCAGTTCTAAATTCTGGGCCATAAATCAAGCACACCGTGCAGATTTCATTGAAGAACTCTACTTGTACCTCAAGAAAATTAACAGCGTAATATTATGCCAAATATCATTTTAAAAACTCTTCTGAGCTCTTAGCACACTTTCATCTGTTCCATGTCAGAGACAGCAACATTTAGAAAGTTCCATCATCCATCCTTTGTCCATGATTTTTCCTTCACAGGAATGGTACAAAAATTATTACACATGCCAGAGCACTGACTCTACGTATGCTTACACTTACTGGGCATAAAAACTGTGGTCAACCAAGATGGTATGGCAGATGTAATCTCTCTGTGTATATGTGCGTGTATGTGTGTGTATGTTTTTCCACGTATATGAGTAGGTATGAGTACATATACAAGAATGCACTTAGGTCTGCCTCTCGCGGGAGGGTCAGGAGACATACTTGAAATTTGGCTAGCACTCTTTTCTGCAACTTATTGCAAGTTTTGTTCTTCACGTATTTGTTTTACTATACCCACTGATTTATCCATTTAGTTAATAAATGTATTCGTACTACTTGTGCCAGGTTTTCTAATTTCCCTTTTCTTAGGTGGATGTCAGGACAAAGAACAGGGGAGGGCCTACAAAAGTTAGACGTGCCCCATTGGTGAATGTGGCATTGTGATAAATAGCAAAAGATATTTATTTTCCGTGATAATGATACCAGAGTTAGGGAAGAAACACCTACCTATTCATGAAGAAAATGAGGCTAAGAAAATGTTTAAAAGGATACAGTATAAATCAAAGAAAATGGTATAGAAATGAACAAAGAGTGAAGATGTGAAGGTAGTTTCCAGAGCCCATGTCTACTTAACCTGTACATTTATGGATATGTTATGAACATTTTAAAAAGTCAGAGTAGAAAGTTTGGCTTCTAACACAGATACTTAGAGATATAAAAATAAACATCTGTATACTCCAATTTCGGTGGAATGTCTCTGGTTGACAAGGACAGAAAAATAATTAAAATAATCATGGCTAAGTATAATGGAGAAGGGAAGAAAATGGAGAGTATTCTTCTAATCAGTGATAGAGAAGAAAATGATGGAAAACATAAGAATTTAGAAGAAGTAAATACTGAGACTATTTCCGATTTGAAAAAGGTACAGTTACAGTTTTTCTATGGGAAATTAAGTTTTAATTAATTTATGGCACAGAAGTTAGAGCTGAACCATAGGTAATAAGTGGCCCAGGCACTGAAATCACAACAAATTCCAAGGAGAATATTACCAGAAATCCACACTTAGGCATATTATAATAAACTGAAAAACAACAAAGACCAGCATGAAACAAAGTAAGCTTACATAAACCAAATTAAAATTCAACCTGTAGTTGGTTCCTAATGTCAACCATGGATGTTCAGAAGACAATAGATTAATATCTTGGAATTATTTTGAGATGAAAAGTATGGCAAATTTTATATGTAATTAAATAATCTTTTGCAAATAGAATAGCACTGACTTTTTCCAATAAACAAAAACTGGAAGATTTTGTCACAAATTCACCCTTATCAAAGGAAGTGGTAAATGGTGTGCTTTAAGAAGAGAGACAATGAGTGCAAAATGAAAATCTGAGACGCAAGAAGGAATGATAAGCAAGGTAAATGAGAAATACCTGTTTAAATCTAAATAAACATTGACTATGTAAAATAATTGTATCTAATTTGAAAGATTATAAACACAGACTGTTACACAAAGTAAGATGTAAATTAGAAGGACTTGATTGGAATTAGAGCATTACCAGGCCATAATATTCTGGAAGAAGGTAAACACATTAGATATTTCTAATTTTTAACAATAGTAACATCAGATATTGTTATTATTTTTTTTTTTTAGGAAATTACCTCTATGGTGGGAATTCAGTTGCTTTCGTTTTTCCTCTTTTTAAGTTTCATTTATTTTGAGAGAGAGAGAGCACACAAGCGGGGCAGGAGCAGACAGAAGGGGAGAGAGAGAGAGTACCCAGGGGAGGGGCAGAGAGAGAGGGAGAGAGAAAATCCCAAGCAGGCTCCGAACTATCAGCCATAGCCCCATGTGGGGCTCGATCTCACAAACTGCAAGATCATGACCTCAGCAGAAACCAACTGAATGACCCAGGCATCCCTAGATATTGTTAAAGTTTTTAAATTTATTTTGAGAGAGGGAGGGAGGGAGATGGAGAATCCCAAGGGTGTTCCTGCTGTTAGCACAGAGCCTGGACTTGGGGCTCAAACCCACTGTGAGATCATGACCTAAGCAGAAATCAAGAGGCAGACACTTGAGTGAGTGAGCCACCCAGGTGCCCCAGATATTGTTAAATTTTAAATGCAGTGAAAAGTAGAATAAGTGGAAGGTAGTAAATAAATAAAAATGAAATATATATTAGTAATTGTAATACAGAAAAATTAACATAGACAATGAGAGAAGGAGTAATAAGAAATAATTTTGGGGGTACCTGGGTGGCTCACTCAGTTAAGCATCTGATTCTTGGTCTCCGCTCAAGTCATGATCTCATGGTTTGTGAGTTTGAGCCCTGCCTGGGACTCTGTGCTCACTGCTCAGAGCCTCCTTCAGAGCCTCTGTCTCCCTCTTTCTTGCCCTCTCCTGTACACACGCTCTCTCTCTCACAAAAATAAATAAATGTTAAAAAAATTTTTTTAAACAAATAATTTTGATTGATGTGGTTAAATAACAACAACAACAACAAACAACCTTCCAGGTGATTTGGAACCAAGTATGTATCAAGACTGTATGCTTAATATAGTGTATACTAGAGATGTGAAAATGTTTTAAGTAAATGCAAAATGACACCTTTGTATTTAGAATAATCACATCAGATACACTTTAAACTTCGAGGTAATTTGACAATGTCAGATTACTATAAAGTTAGAAGAAACCTGTATTTAAAAAATCTTTAGGGGTGCCTGGGTGGCTCAGTCAGTTAAATGTCAGACTTCAGCTCAGGTCATGATCTCACCGTCTGTGAGTTCGAGCCCCGTGTCAGGCTCTGCGCCGACAGCTCGGAGCCTGGAGCCTGTTTCGGATTCTGTGTCTCCCTCTCTCTCTGACCCTCCCCTGTTCATGCTGTCTCTCTCTGCCTCAAAAAAATCAATAAATGTTAAAAAAAATTTTTTAGAAGAAAAAAATCTTTAAAAAATGAAAACAGAGCACCCGGGTGGCTCGGTTGGTTGAGCATCCGACTCAGCTCGTCATGATCTCATGGTTCCTGAGTATGAGCCCCACGTCAGGCTCTCTGCTGTCAGCGCAGGGCCTGCTTTGGATCCTCTGTTCCTACCTCCCTCTCAAAAACAAATATACATTTAAAAATTGAAAAATAGGGGTGCCTGGGTGGTGCAGTCGGTTAAGCGTCCGACTTCAGCCAGGTCACGATCTCGCGGTCCGTGGGTTCGAGCCCCGCATCGGGCTCTGGGCTGATGGCTCAGAGCCTGGAGCCTGTTTCCGATTCTGTGTCTCCCTCTCTCTCTGCCCCTCCCCCGTTCATGCTCTGTCTCTCTCTGTCCCAAAAATAAATAAACGTTGAAAAAAAAAATTAAAAAAAAAAAAAAGAAAGAAAAATTGAAAAATAAATGACCAAATAAAAAAAGGGAAAAATTTAGATTTAAAGGATAACTCTGGGTATGGAATCAGGGAGAGCACTCATGGAGCTTCTGTGAGGTGCGTACTTGGGAACGTAACGCATTAGTCATTGTACCATTATGCTTCTTGAGTGCTTAATACTACATAAAGGGAAAACTGCCAGTGAGTGAATAACAGAATGAAATTCCCCTAGAAAGTGTCTTTAATTTTTTTTTGACATCAATTGCAATAACCACAAAGTCAAAGTTGAAACTACTGACTATGTTGTTTAAAAATAATCTGACCTTCCTTTTCAAATAACAATTTTATAGTTCTGACATATTGAAGCTTATTAAAATCTTGAGTGCTTTACTAGTTATTTTCAAAACACGTGTTTATATACTGTATGAAAAGGTAAAATTATGTCCATCCTAGCAGTTAGTATATGAACACAATGTTTATTGCTATAGTAAAACAAAGGAATCATAGATGCATTTAAACTTAAGATCAATTTCCAATATCTGTTTAATGGACAGCTCCATACACATAGAAAATAACCTCAAGGTTCATATATCTCATACATACACATATCACTATGCATACATGCACACACACATTGTTTAAATAATTAGGTGGGACCTGATTTTTTTTTCATCAACTGCAATTATTCCAGAGAATGCTACAAGAGGAAAGAATATACTCTGTTTTGTACTGATTTATTTTTTAAACAAAATTTAACTAATTTTATAAAGATCTCTTTCTACTTTTAAGATTAAGGAGTGCTTTCCTTTCATCTCTAAGCATAGGTTTCAAATGGTTCCATATATTTGATAGAGGTCAGTATAGACTCCAAGATATTTTTAGCATGGAGGAGAAGTCACTATTTCAAATATTTTGCTCAAGAATATATTTTGATATTAGGTATACAAAATCATTGTTACTATGATACTCTTTTATATTTATAAGGACTAAAAATATATCTATAAATTATAATGAAGTACCAACAATGACTAAATTATTATCTGTTGCATATATTGAATGAAAAACATTATTTTATTTTAATTGGATTTGCTTTAATTACTACATTGTGGGTGTGACACTATAGGGAAGATAGTCTCTGCACAGTTAAGACATTTAAACAAATTTTATGGAAACTTGAAGTCTGGGCGAAAAACATGTTTTGAAAGGTAATTTATGACTAATTAGATAGAGAGAGCCCCAGAGAGATTTACTTCCTGAGGTGCATATTTACATTTCAAGGTAGGCTGAAACCTGGGACCTTGAAGACATTCTGGGTTGTAAATCTGGTGACAACAGACTTATTTATCTTTCCCCTAGAGAGATTTATTTATATTCCATGGAGTTAGAATAAGATGCCAGGATCTTCCCCATTATATTTCCAAGGAGACTCTTTCCAGATAGGAGTAATACATCATGCAAGTAAGTGACTGGATTCATTTTCTTTGGGGTTCCTTACCAGCAATATATTTTTTTAAATTTTTTTTAACGCTTATTTATTTTTGAGACAGAGAGAGACAGAGCATGAACGGGGAGGGTCAGAGAGAGGGAGACACAGAATCTGAAACAGGATCCAGGCTCTGAGCTGTCAGCACAGAGCCCGATGCAGGGCTCGAACTTATGGACCGCGAGATCATGACCTGAGCCAAAGTCCGCCGCTTAACCGACTGAGCCACCCAGGCGCCCCTCTTATCAGCAATATAGATTGCACACGTGTCGCATGACATTTGTGTCCTATTGCATCATCTCACGTGTGGGAATTATGAAACAGGAAATCAGTAGTTATTGTTTTATATTTTGCTCTAGGAACTTACGTGAATATTCAAGATAACATTAATAATATAGATTTGAAAAACTTAATAGGTGAATTTGAATAATAATCTGCATGTAGGTTAGCTCATTAAGAATGTTTTCCTCGTTAAATATTCATATATTGAGTCGTATACCTAAATTTTTTCAGGGGTAAGAATCCTGCTAATAAAGTACCTATACGCACATTCTAAGTTGGGAGACCACTGAATAGAATTATATATCGCTCTTTTTTCCAGCTTTATTAAGATATAACTGATAGTTATATATTCTTTATTACTGCAGAACTCTTAGTATATTAGCGTGCAGTGTGATTTAAGAAAGAAGGCACAATGGGGCGCCTGAGTGGGCCAGTCGGTTGAGCATCTGACTTCAGCTCAGGTCATGATCTGGCAGTTTGTGAGTTCGAGTCCCACATCAGGCTCTGCGCTGACAGCTCGGAGCGTGGAGCCTGCTTCGGATTCTGTGTCTCACTCTCTCTCTGCCTCTCCCCTGCTCATGCTCTGTCTCTCAATAATAAATAAACAATAAAAAAAATAAATAAAAAGGCACTAAGTGACACGGGTTGAATATTGTTGCTTCCTGACCGTAGTTGCCTGCAAATACACTTTTCCCATAGAGTACATATTACTATCTCCCAATCTTCTGAACATTACAGTTTGGAATCCAGTTTACTTTACAGGGTTGGTTATGTTCATTTTCTTCCAGGTGAAATATTAGTACAGTCATTGATACCACCAAAAGGTAAATGTAAGGTTTTAAAATATTTTAACCCAATTATTTCCCAGGCTTCTTGTTTCTGTCTAAAATGAAACAATCCTTAAGTTGTATATGCCTCACAATAAAGCATCAAACACAAACTAGTGAGGGAAAAGCTAAAAGAACAGCAACAAGAAATAGATGAATCCGCTATCATAGTTGGCAACGGCAGCAGCCCTCTATCAGAAATGGGCAGAGCCAGCAGGCAGAAAATAAGGATAAAGTTGAACTCAAAACCCAGCCAGATGCAACTAACCTCTGGAGCCTGCTTCATCCAACAACAGAATACACATTCTTCTCAAAGTCACACGGACTATTCACTAAGATAGACCACAGGCTGGACCATAAAACACACTTTAATAAACTTAAAAACATAGCAATCATACAATATTTCCTTTGAGACAACAGTGGATTAACCTAAAAAATCTCTAGAGGAAAATGTTCCTTTGAAGTAATAATATAAAGACAAGTTATCAAAATGTATAGGATGCAGGGGCACCTGGGTGGCGCAGTCGGTTTAAGCGTCCGACTTCAGCCAGGTCACGATCTCGCGGTCCGTGAGTTCGAGCCCCGCGTCGGGCTCTGGGCTGATGGCTCAGAGCCTGGAGCCTGTTTCCGATTCTGTGTCTCCCTCTCTCTCTGCCCCTCCCCCGTTCATGCTCTGTCTCTCTCTGTCCCAAAAATAAATAAACGTTGAAAAAAAAAATTAAAAAAAAAAAATGTATAGGATGCAGTAAAAGCAATGCTTGAGGGAAACATATCAATCAATGCATATATTAGAAAAGAAGAAAGTTAAACGTCATTAATTTAGGCTTCCAACTTTGTAAACTAGAAAAAAAAGTGCAAATGAAATTCAAAGTAAGCAGAAGGAAAAATAAGAATTAATGTAGACATTAATGAAATAAAAAAATCAATAGGAAAAATCAAGGGAACTACAACCTGACCCTTTGAAAGATTAATAAAATTGATAAGCCTTATAAGAAATGACCCAAATTAGTATCAGAAATGAAGGAGAGAATACCACTACAGATCTAATGGAAATTAAAAGATAATAAGGTAATACTGTGAGCAACTGTATGCCCACATATTTGACATGGTAATAGAAAGAAATCACAAGTATCTATATCAGATAAGAATAATTCAATGTGTCTTTATTTTCAGATAGTATTATCGTATATGTAGAAAACCCAGAGAAACATACAATAAAATTGATAGAACTAAAAACTGAATATATTAAGCTTTTGCGATGTTAACTGAATATATAAAAATCAATTATATTTCAATATACTCACAAATATCTGAAAATGAAATTCTAAAAGTAATTTATTTTGTAACAACATCAAAAAGTACACAATTCTCAAAGATCAGTTTGACAGAAATACAACTCTTGTATCATAAAAATTATAAAAGTTTGCTAAAGGAAATTAAAGATTTAAATAAGTAGAGATATTTCATGTTCATTGATCAAAAGGCTCAACATTATCAAGTAGGTAATTCTCTCCCAGTTGGGTTAAAATTTCAAAAAAAATCCCCAAATCTTTTTTTTTTTTTTTTGGTAGAAACTTACAACAGTTAAGATATAATTTATATCTTATGAAAACAGTTCAAGTATCTCCCCACTGCTGAAATGCAAATGATCTAGAATAGTAAGATAATTTTGAAAGAAAATAGTATAAAGGACTTATCCTACCCCAAATCAAAACAAACTATAAATCTACAGAAATCAAGACAGGGACATATTTTAATTAAAGAGTGAAACTACTCAGAGAAAGACAAATATCATATTACTTCATTCACATGAGGACTTTAAGAGACAAAACAGATGAACATAAGGGAAGGGAAACAAAAATATTATAAAAACAGGGAGGGGGACAAAACAGAAGAGACTCATAAATATGGAGAACAGACAGGGTTACTGGAGGAGGTGTGGGAGGGGGGATGGGCTAAATGGGTAAGGAGCATTGAGGAATCTACTCCTGAAATCATTGTTGCACTATAAGGTAACTAATTTAGATGTAAATTAAAAAAATAATATTAAAAAAAGAACATTGGAAGTCTTCAAATGAAGATTTTTTTATAAAGTTGCCAAGACAAAATGAGAAAAAGATTTTTTTTTCAACAATTCTGGAAAGACTGGATATTCACATGCATAATACTTAGGCACTTTCCCGAAGCTATACAAAAAATTTATTTCAAGTGGACTACATAAGTAACCGCAAAATCTAAAGTTATACAGTTTCTAGGAGAAAGCATATAAAGGAAATTTCAGGAGCTTGATTTGGGCAAAAAGTTTTTAGATACAATATCAAAAGTAAACTGCATAGGAAGAAAAAATCATACAGTTTTGATTTTATTAAAATTTTAAAAATGTGTATTTTTAAAAATTCCATTAAGAAAAAACAAAGCTACCGAGAGGGAGAAAATACTTGAAAATAACATTTAAAAAGGACTTATATCCTGTTTAAAAAGAATGCTTAAATTCAAAAATATCCCAAGTATATAATGATAAAAAAATTGAATAGATATTTCACCAAATAAGATGTACACATGAGAAGATGTTAAATTTAACTTGTCATTAGAGAAATACAAATTACAGTCACCATAAGGTACTACTACACATATACTAAAATAGATGTTTAATATAAATTACAGACAATGCGGGGCAAGGAAGTAGAGAAATTGGAATCATATATTGCTAGTGAAAATGTAAACAATGCAGCCAATTTGAAAGGAGGTTGGATTTTATTTTTAGTTACACATAAAATCATACATTTCAGCATTTGCACTCTTAGGAATCTATGAAAAATAAATGAGAGGCACCTGGGTGGCTCAGTCGGCTGGGTGTCTGACTTGGGCCAGGTCATGATCTCATGGTTCACGGGTTTGAGCCCTGCCTCGGGCTCTGTGCTGACAGCTCAGAGCCTGGAGCCTGCTTTGAATTCTGTGTCTCCCTTCCTCTCTGCCCCTTCCCTACTCACGCTCTGTCTCTCTCTCTCAATAAACATTGAAAAAAAGCTTTAAAAAATAAATGAAAACATGCATGTTTGTAAAAGTGCAGAGCAGCGCTATCCATAATGATTCCACAACGAAAACAATTCAAGTGTCTCCCCACTGCTGAATGGCTAAACAAAAGTGTGGAGGAATACTGAATATTATTTAGGATTTAAAGCAATAAGACATTGATGTATGATATAACAAGGATGAATCTCAAAAACATCATGCTAAGTCCGGAGGAAGGACATCAGACATAACAGATATTGTATGATTTCTTTTATATAAAATGTCTAGAAATGCACAGAGAGACCAAAAGCAGATCTTTGGTCGCCTAGAAATGAAAGGTGAGAGTAGGAAATAACTCCAAATAGACACTGGAGAAGATTCTTGGGTGATGAAAATGTTTTACAGTAGAATGTGATGCAGTTGTCCAACTCTACAAATGTAATAACATCATTGAATCGTACACTTATAAGGATGAATTACATAGTATGTTAATTATACTGCAAAAAATTTTTAATTGCATTAAAGAATAACATACGGAAGAATAAGTTTTAAGAGACATGAAATTACATAAAACCCACAGGTTTACAAAAGGCAAAATTAAATAAGATTTAACTAAATGTACAATGGTCCATGTTTAAGATTCAATTTTTTTGAGATTACAATCTTTCACAAATTGATTTCTAGATGTATGCAATCTTAATCACAATACAAGAAAGTGTTATGATGAATTTAGAAAACTGATTTTAAAATTTTATGAGAAAACAAAGGACACTGCATAGCCAGGAAAATAAAAAAAGAAGACGTTGAAAAACTATAAATCCAAAGGACTTCTGCTACCTAGTTTTGGCTCTAATTTTTAAAAGACTATGTTATGATGTAAAAATAGACATATGGATAAATGGAGAATACAGACTCCATAAATAGTTCCATACTCATATTAGTAATTGAATTTCAACAGAAGTTCCATAGTAATTTAATGGAGGAAATATAGAATTAAAAATACATATTTGATGCTATATAAAGTAGGCATTTGTATGGACAGAAAAGTACTTCATTTTTCCAAATTATATGCAAAAGTTAACTTCAAATGAGTTATATACCTAAATAAAACACAAGCTAAATTTGTTAATTTTTAAGAAGCTAGTGGGCAAAAATCTTAGTGACATTGGGTTAGGCAAAGTTGTGTTATACTGGACACAAAAACAATGATCTGTAAAATTATCTATCAAATTAATTTTATCAAAGCATAAATGTTTCCTTTTTAAAAGAAAAATCTAAGAAAATGAAAAAGCACACTTAATACCAGTGAAAATCATCTGCAAAGCATAGACATAAAACTGCTATACTCAGAGTATAAAGAAATCTTACAATTCATTAATAAGATAGCAGAAAATTTGGAAAAAATGGCAGCATACTTGAACACAGATTTCAAAAATGAAAATACATTAGTCAGGTGAAAAGAGTTTCAACGGTTCTTGTCATCAGTGAAGTACAAGTTAACAACACCCCACGCCCACCAACATGACTAAAATCTAAATGCCTGGCAATACCAAGTGCTGCTGAGGTTGCGTAGCAGACATATCTCCCAACCACTGTAGCGACAGTAGTCCAGTCACTTTGCAAATAGAGTACTAGTGTCTCGAAAGGTGACATGCATTTACCATGTGACCTGGCAATCTCCTACTATGTCTTGATCCTAAACGAATGAAAACGTTTGCGAAGATTTACACCCGAATATTCCAGAACAATTTTACTCAAAAATAGCAAATGATCTGAATGTCCGCCAGCCAATGGAGGGAGACCCAAATCACAAACTATTATTCAACAATAAAAATGAACACAGCAGTCATGCACACAACAACATGGATGAGTCTCAAAAGTATGCTGAATGAAAGAAATCAAATATTTATATGAAATGTTAAACAAGCAGAACTATAGGTACAGGAAACAGAGGAGTATCTGCCTGGAGCTAGAAATCAGAGGCTGGATTGACTCAAGTGGCTCATGGGCACTGTTGTAGATGAAATTGTTCTGTACCTTGGTAGTGGAGGAGAGGTTATATCACTGTATGTAATCACCAATAATCATCAGATTGTTCTCCCAGCGAAATTAATTCATTATACTTTAATATGCCTTTATATATACTATACTATGCTATTTATTATTATATACTACATTATACATATATACTATACGATTACATATTATATGCCATACTATATACTATTATATACTACAATATACCTTATACTTTAATACCTTACTAAGGCTATTTAAAAATTATGGCACAAATATACAGTGTTTTTTAATGTTTTTATTTATTTTTCAGAGAGAAAGAGGGGGAAAGACAGCACGTGCAAGTGGGGGAGGGGCAGAGAGAGACAGGGGACAGAGGACCCAAGGCGGGCTCTGTACTGACAGCAGAGAGCCTGACGTGGGGCTTGAACTCACAAACCACAAGAACATGACCTGAGCCCAAGTTGGATGCTCAACTGACTTGAGACACCCAGGTACCCCCACAATTATACGGTTTTAAAGCTAGAATATCGTAGTATTTTTTTAAACTAAACTACAAAAGACAATAGAAAATAATGAATAGTAATTGGTATTAGTTAATAGAGTGGATTAATATCTTTATTCTCCCAGGGAAGATTTTGAAGAATTTTTTAATACTTAACCGAAAGAATACATAAATATGAAAATGTCATGATTTTCAGGAAATCTACAGTTAAGTAACTACACAAATTTATAGTCCAAATCAAAACACCTTCAAGAATAACAAGGGGCAAATTTAATAATTATATTGGGACAGATGTAAATTGATATTTCATTGGTTACTGGAATGCCTATGTTCACTTTAACCAGGGAAGAAAAAGTGTATTTTCGGAATTTGGGTATGAATTTTTTCTCTAGAAGTAGACTGTTCTTACTTGCTTGTCTGTGACCTACATCAAAATGTCATTTTGTCTTTATGTTTATTTTCATTAAGAGAAAACATTCAAAGAATACAGCATCATTTAGTGTATATCTTTTCATTCAAACACAATAAGTACAGCTATAATTACACTATTAAAAATATTAGAAATTTTTTTTTCTAGATACATGATGCCTAAGTTATTTAACTGACATTCTCTAATAAGCACAACACTTGGATTTGCATCTGGGTCCTAGATACTGACATATTTTTCTGATATTCAGGATTCATTTGAAGTAGAAAAAGTATTTTAATGTAAGAGGAAAAGATGATTTCTCACTAAGTTAGAAAATTAATGCATGGCTTTGTCAGTGTATGTTTATAGCTGGATTTTAGGGGGTATGCTCTTTAATATTTTTCTTCCCAATTTCATAGTGTTATTTTTATTTTTATTTATTGGTTTTTTAAATTTTTTAATGTTTATTTATTTTTGAGAGAAAGAGAAGTGTGAGCAGGGAACAAAGAGAGGGGGAGACACAGAATCTGAAGCATGCTCCAGGCTCTGAGCTGTCAGCACAGAGCCTGACACAGGGCTCAAACCCACAAACTGTGAGATAATGACCTGAGCCAAAGTCAGGTGCTTAAGCAACTGAGCCACCCAGGCACCCCCATAGTGTTTTTTATAAAGGGGCTTCTTTGAATACACATACACACACATACAGAGCAAAAGAAATACGTGTTTTATATGGAATTTTAAATTCAGGTAAATGTAATTTTATAATAAATTTTTATATTTAATCTGTGATTTTAATATGAAAGTATTATACCATATAGTTTACATCTGGAGGATATAGAAAGTGTTTTTTTTTGTTGTTGTTGTCTTTTAGATATGATATTTGGATGCAATTGAACAAAAGAGTTATTTCTAAATGATTATAAAAATTACAGAGTAGATGGGGGAATGGATAACAAAGGTAATGAGGATTATAGAGTAATATATAGAATAATGCATACAATTGTTGAATCACTATATTTTACACCTGAAACTAGTATAACACTGTATATATTATACTGGAATTAAACTATACTGTAATTAAAATGAAACACTTAATAAAAAATTATTGAATAAATAGCTTCAAGAATTAAAGTGTATAATAATAGAATAATACCCTTAAGTATTTGGACTTGTATATAAAAAAAACAAGAATATTAATTATTTGATAGAAGATTTTAATTAAAATTTGCCACCTGGGACCTGTCCCTGTTTTTATACTAAGAGTTGTCTCTTTACTAATCCTTGACTTGCTTGTAGATTTCTGGGACAATGAACATATTTTGAAAACATCAAACTATGAAATATTCCCAGATATTTACCAAAAGGGAGAATGAGATTTTTTAAAACATTTATAAACTGGATCAAGTACATTCATTCAAGTAAGTATTTGTTAAACTATGTGATGCTCAACATTGCACTAGAAATTCCTGTGTTCTATGAAAATTCTCCCTTATATATATTTTTTTCTATAGCCTGGAACAATTTTTCATTATATACACTAGATTACAGTTATTTTTCCAGTCACTTTACTAGTATTTTATTTGTTTTATTTAATAGTGTTTCCAGGACACTAGATGTCAATTGAAGAACACCTTTATGAAAGCTAGGCTAGTATACTGATAACATGTTAGTCCATCATAGGTAAGTTTTTAGAAATCAGAACAAACTTACTAAGTTTTTCATAATTGGGCAACCTATTTCCTCGGCCACCTGATTCTTTACAAAGGGACTCTTTCAAATGCGAAGATGTTCACAGAATTTGTGTTCCTCTGGAATTCGTAGAAAGATTTAAAAATTACTGGTATTTTCAGTTCAGCTCCAGTTATTATTCAACCACCGGAGAGTTATATAGACCTTGATTCAGAAAAGGTAGATAAAGAGACCTTGATTCAGATAAGGGTGGAAGAGCCAAGATGGCAGAACAGCATGGAAGATTTTGTGTGTCTTGCGTCCATGAAATACAGCCAGACCAACACTAAACCATCCTACACACCTAGAAAACTGATTGGAGGATTAACACAACAATCTGCAAAACCTGAATCACAGAATTCAGCAGGTACGTGGTGCAGAGAGATGAATTTAGGGAGTGAGAAGCCCCGAAAGGTAGGAAACCGCTTTTGCGGGTGGAGACAGAACAGAGCCTGGGGGCGGGGGGAGAATACAGGAAAAGCACTCCTCCCCAAAAGCAGCTGGAGAGAAAGTGGAACATTGGAAACAGCCACAGGGACTAAACTAAAAAGGGAGAAAGGAGAAAGGAGAGGGTTTAAATTCCATTAAGACTGTTAAACAAGGGGAGCGCAAAGGCTGAAACTCCACAGCTCGATACCTGGCGGTGCTCTGGTGGGAAGGGCAAATCCCCAGGAACAGAGTGGGGTCCAGGACATTCTCGGGCCACACGGGGAAAAGCAGTTCCACTGCTGGAAGGACATTTGGTAGAGACTGTTGAAGCCACCTGGTCCCAGCAGACCCCAGAAGGCAGCCACATTCGCTGGTGCTGGAGCAAGGTCATTGAGGGTGAAGCCTGGTGCCAGATGTGGCTTGTGATTTTCCATAATCCCTGAAATGCTGCTGCTACACTGTCTCGTGATTTTTTTCTGGAGCAGGCTGGCACCTGGCCACAGTCCTGGGGCACTGGCAGCAGCAGGGTCCAGCAAGCGTTCCTGGGTGCAGCCAACATTCAGCCATTGCTCTTGTGGCCATTGCTTGGTGAGACCCTTCTACAGAGGGGTGGAATGGGTCAAAGCCGCAGTCCTTCAGAGGTAAGGGGTCGGGGAAAACAGCCACACCTGAGTCAAAACTTGGGAGAGAGGTACTGCCTGGGGCCTGGTCACAGAGAGAGGAAAAGCGGGGAGTGGATGAGAGCTGAAGACAGAGCACCTGTGTTCGATTGCTGACCGGGGAGAACAAACTGGGTAGCTGAGCAGCGTCATTTTCACCACTCCCGCGCATGCACATACACACCTACAAGCTCCACAACCATCCACCCCAGTAGGATAGCAGTGCCACCTAGTGGAGAGAGGAGCTGTTACACTGAGCCCCGCCCAACTGGGCCAACTTTGCTCTTCAACAACACAAGTCTCACCACTGGCTTAGATTAGGGACGATACAATGCTACATAGATTGACTTCTAGGGGAAAACAAAGCAATTTCAGTCCTACTTCAATCTGTTAGCAGGTTCATCTACTCAATTTTCTTTCATTGTTTTTCTTTTTTCTTTTTCTCTTTTTTATTCTTTTTCGTGAATACAGAAAGAAAAAATTCATTTTTATTTTCAATTTTTAATAAAAATCTTTAATTTTTATCACTATATTTTTTACTTTTGTGTAATTATTTTCAAATTCTACTTTACTTCCATCATTTTATTTTAGTCTACTTCAGTGTATTCACCTTTTCAAATTTTCAATTTCCTTTTTTTTCTTTCTTTTTCTTTTGTTCTATTTTCCATTTCTTTTTTTTCTTGAATGCAGAAAAACTTCATTTTTACTTTCAATTTTTATTAAAAATATTTTTATTTATTTTTTATTACTATATTTCTTGTTTTTCTGTAAATATTTTTCAAATTCTATTTTACTTCCATCATTTTATTTAAGTCTAGTACAGTGTATTCACTTTTTCAAATTTTCAAACGATTTCTTTTTTTCTCTTTACCTTTTTTCTTTTTCCTTTCTTTTTTCTTAAATACAGAAAACGAAAAAACTTCATATATATTTTTAATTTTTATCAATAATATTTTTCTTTATTTTTTTCTACTGTATTCTTTACTTTTGTGTATATTTTTTCAAATTCTATTTTACCCCATCATCTCATTTTAGTCTACTTCAGTGTATTCACTTTTTCAAATTCTCAAATGATTTCCTTTTTTCCCCGCCCCACCTTTTTTTTTCTCTAATCTGTCAAACCACTTTCAACACCCATACCAAAACACACCTAGGATCTACATCATCTATTCAATTTGTGTGTGTGTATGCGTGTGCTTAAGTTTTAATTTTAATATTTTTTTAATTTTAATTTTTTAATTTCAATTTTTGTACCTCATTAATTTATTTTCTCCCTTCAAAATGACCAAATGAAGGAAAGCACCCCAAAAGAAAGCACGAAGACCCACAGCCAGGGATTTAACCAACACAGGATACAAGCAAGATGTCTGAACCAGAATTTAGAATCACGATAATAAGAATACTAGCTGGAGTCGAAAATGATTAGAATCCCTTTCTGCAGAGATAAAAAAGTAAAAAATAGCCAGAATGAAATTAAAAATGTTATAACTGAGCTGCAATCATGGATGGATGCAGTGGTGGCAAGGATGGATGAGGCAGAACAGAGAATCAGCCATATAGAGGACAAACTGATAGAGAATAACAGAGCAGAAAAAAATAGGGAGATTAAAGCAAAAGAGCACAATTTAAGAATTGGAGAAATCAGTGACTCATTTAAAAGCAACAACATCAGAATCATAGGGGTCCCAGAAGAGGAGGACAGAAAAATAGGGGTAGAAAGTTTATGTGAACAAATCATAGCAGAAAAGTTTCCTAACCTGGGGAAAGACACAGACATCAAAATCCAGGAAGCACAGAGGACTCCCATTAGATTCAACAGAAACCAACCATCAACAAGGCATATCATAGTCAAATTCACAAAATACTCAGGCAAAGAGAGAAACATGAAAGCACCAAGGGAAAAAAGTCCTTAACCTACCAGGGAAGACAGATCAGGTTTGCAGCAGACCTATCCACACAAACTTGGCAGGCCAGAAATGAGTGGCAGGATATATTCAATGTGCTGAATCAGAAAAATATGCAGCCAAGAATTCTTTATCCAGCAAGGCTGGCATTCAAAATAGAAGGAGAGATAAAAAGTTTCCCAGACAAACAAAAATTAAAGGAGTTTGTGACCACTAAACCAACCCTGCAAAAATTTTTAAGGGGGACTTTCTGAGGGGAGAAAAGATGAAATATATATATATATATATGTTTTCGATCAAAACAAATATATATATATATATATATACACACATATATATGTGTGTGTGTGTGTATATATATATCTCTCTCAAAAGCAACAAAAGATTAAAAAAGAACCAGAGAACGCCACCAGAAACTCCCACTCTACAAGCATCATAATGGCAATAAATTCATATCTTTCAGTACTCACTCTTAACGTCAATGGACTCAATGCTCCAATCAAAAGCATAGGGTAATGGGGCGCCTGGGTGGCGCAGTCGGTTAAGCGGCCGACTTCAGCCAGGTCACGATCTCGCGGTCCGGGAGTTCGAGCCCCGCGTCAGGCTCTGGGCTGATGGCTCAGAGCCTGGAGCCTGTTTCCAATTCTGTGTCTCCCTCTCTCTCTGCCCCTCCCCCGTTCATGCTCTGTCTCTCTCTGTCCCAAAAATAAATAAATGTTGAAAAAAAAAATTTTTAAAAAAATAAAAAAATAAAAAAAAAATAAAAAAAGCATAGGGTAACATAATGGATAAGAAAACAAAATCCATGTATATGCTGTTTACAAGAGACACACTTTAGACCTAAAGACACCTTCAGATTGAAAATCAGGGGAGGGAGATCCATCTATCATGCTAATGGTCAACAAAAGAAAGCTGGAGTAGCCATACTTATACCAGACAATCTAGACTTTAAAGTAGACTGTATCAAGAGATGCAGAAGGGCATTATATCATAATCAAGGGGTCTATAGACCAAGAATACCTAACAATTGTAAACATTTATGCACCAAATGTGGCGCACCCAAATATATAAATCAATGAATCACACACATAAAGATAGTAATACCATAATAGTAGGAGACTTCAACACCCCCCACACACAGCAATGGACAGATCATCCAATCAAAAAATCAACAAGGAAACAATGGCTTTGAATGACACACTGGGCCAAATGGATTTAACAGATATATTCAGAACACTTCATCCTAAAGCAGCAGAATATACATTCTTCTCCAATGCACATGGAACATTCTCCAGAATAGACCACATACTGGGACACAAATCAGCCTTCAGCAAGTACAAAATGATCGAGATCATACCTTGTATATTTTCAGACCAGGACACTTTGAAACTCAAAATCAACCACAAGAAAAAATTTGGAAAGGTAACAAACTTGGAGACTGAAAAACAGCCTACTAAAGAATGAATGGGCTAACCAAGCAGTTAAACAGGAAATTAAAAAGTATATGGAAGTCAATGAAAATGATAACACCACAACCCCAAACCACTGGGATGCAGCAAAGGCAGTCAGAAGAGGAAAGTATATAGTAATCCAGGCCTTCCTAAAGAAGGAAGAAAGATCTTAGATACACAACCTAACATTATGCCTTAAGGATCTGGAAAAAGAACAGCAAATAAAACCCAAAACCAGCAGAAGACAGGAAATAACAAAGCTTAGAACAGAAATTAATGCTATCAAAACAAAGAAGCAAACAAACAAACAAACAACAACAAAAAAAAAAAAAAAAAAAACAGAAGAGACCAATGAAACCAGAAGCTGGTTCTTTGAAATAATTAACAAAATTGATAAACCACTAGCCAGTTTGATCAAGAAGAAAAAGGAAAGGACCCAAATAAATAAAATCAAGAATGAAAGAGGAGAGGTCACAACCAACATAGCAGAAATAAAAACAATAATAAGAGAATATTATGAGCAATTATATGCCAATAAAATGGGAAATCTGGAAGAAATGGACAAATTCCTAGAAACATATACACTACCAAAACTGAAACAGGAAGAAATAGAAAATTTGAACAGACCCATAACCAGTAAGGAAATCAATTTAGTAATCAAAAATCTGCCAAAGAACAAGAACCCAGGGCCAGATGGCTTTCCAGGGGAATTCTACGAAACATTTAAGGAAGAGTTAACACCTATTCTCTTGAAACTATTCCAAAAAATAGAAATGGAAGGAAAACTTTCAATCTCTCTCTATGAAGCCAGCATTACCTTTATTCCAAAACCAGACAGAGACCCCACTATAAAGGAGAACTATAGACCAATTTCCATGATGAACATGATGCAAAAATCCTCAAGAAAATATTATTCACCACGACTAAGCAGGATTTATACCTGGGATGCAGGGATGGTTCAATATCTGCAAAACAATTAACGTGATTCATCACATCAATAAAAGAAAGGACAAGAACCATATGATCCTCTTAATAGATACAGAAAAAAACATTTAACAAAATACAGCATCCTTTCTTAATAAAAACCCTTAAGAAAGTAGGGATAGAAAGAGCATACCTCGAGATCATAAAAGCCATATATGACCAATCCAACACTAATATCATCCATAATGGGGAAAAACTGAGAGCTTTCCCCCTAAGGTCAGGAACAAGACAGGGATGCTCACTCTCACCACGGTTATTCAACATAGTATTGGAAGTCTTAGCCTCTGTAAACAGACAACACAAAGAAATAAAAGGCATCCAAATCGGCCAGGAGGAGGTCAAACTTTCACTCTTCGCAGATGACATGATACTCTATATGGAAAACCCTAAACATTCCAGCAAGAAACTGCTAGCATTGATTCATGAATTCAGCAAAGTTGCAGGATATAAAATCAATGCACAGAAATCGGTTGCATTCCTATACACCAACAATGAAGCAACAGAAAGAGAAATCAAGGAATCAATCGTATTTACAGTTGCACAAAAAAAAACATAAAACACCTAGGAATAAATCTAACCAAAAAGGTGAAAAATCTACACACTGAAACTACAGAAAGCTTCTGAAAGAAATTGAAGAAGACACACACAAAAAAAGGATAAAGATTCCATGCTCCAGGATAGGAAGAACAAATATTGTTAAAATGTCGATACTACCCAAAGCAACTTACATATTCAATGCAGTCTCTATCAAAGTAACACCAACATTCTTCACAGAGCTAGAACAAATAATCCTAAAATTTGTATGGAACCAGAAAAGACCCTGACTAGCCAAACCAATCTTGAAAAAGAAAACCAAAGCAGGAGGCCTCATAGTCCCAGACTTCAAGCTATACTATAAAGCTGTAATCATCAAGAAAGTATGGCACTGGCACAAGAACATGCACTCTGATCAATGGAACAGAATAGAGAACCTAGAAATGGACCCAAAAATGTTTGGCCAACTAACCTTTGACAAAGCAGGAAAGAAAATCCAATGGAATAAACACAATCTCTTCAGCAAATGGTGCTGGGAAAACTGGACAGTGACATGCAGAAGAATGAACCTGGACCACTTTCTTACACCATACACAAAAATAAACTCAAAGTGGATGAAAGACCTCAATGTAAGACAGGAAGCCTTCAAAACCCTCGAGGAGAAAGCAGGCAAAAACCTCTTTGATCTTGGCCACAGCAACTTCTTACTCAACACGTCTCTGGAGGCAAGAGAAACAAAAGCAAAAATAAACTGCTGGGACCTCATCAAAATAAAAATCTTCCTCACAGCAGAGGAAACAATCAGCAAAACTAAAAGGCAACCGACAGAATGGTAGAAGATATTTGCAAAGGACATATCAGATAAAGGGCTAGTATCCAAAATCTACCAAGAACTTATCAAACTCAACACCCAAAAAACAAATAATCCAGTGAAGAAATGGGCAAAGACATGAACAGACACTTCTCCAAAGAAGACATTCAGATGGCCAATCGACACATGAAAAAATGCTCAACATCACTCATCATCAGGGAAATACAAATCAAAACCACAATGAGATACCACCTTACACCTGTCAGAATGGCTAACATTAACAACTCAGGCAACAACAGATGTTGGTGATGATGTGGAGAAAAAGGATCTCTTTTGCATTGTTGGTGGGAATGCAAGCGGGTGCAGCCACTCTTGAAAACAGTATGGAGGTTCCTCAAAAAACTAAAAATAGAACTACCCTATGACCAGCAATTGCTCTACTAGGCATTTATCCATGGGATACAGGTGTGCTGTTTCGAAGGGACACATACACCCCCATGTTTATAGCAGCACTATCAACAATAACCAAAGTATGAAAAAAAAGAGCCCAATGTCCATCAATGGATGAATGGATAAAGAAGATGTGGTATATATATGTATATATATATATATATATATATATACACACACACACACACATATATATATATACATACACACACACACACACACACACACACATATATATATATATACACACACATACATACATACACATACATACATAATGCGGTATTACTCGGCAATCAAAAAGAATGAAGTCTTGCCATTTGCAACTGCGGGGATGGAACTGAAGGATATTATGCTAAGTGAAATTAGTCAGAGAAAGACAAAAATCATATGACTTCACTCATATGAGGACTTTAAGAGACAAAACAGATGAACCTAAGGGAAGGGAAACAAATATAATATAAAAACAGGGAGGGGGACAAAACAGAAGAGACTCATAAATATGGAGAACAAACTGAGGGTTGCTGGAGGGGTTATGGGAGGGGGGATGGGCTAAATGGGTAAGGGGCATTAAGGAATCTACTCCTGAAATCATTGCTTCACTATATGCTTCACTATATGCTAATTTGGATGTACATTTTTAAAAATAAAAAATAATAAAAGTAAAAAAAGAATATTAACTAAACTTGCAAAAAAAAAGAGATATGAAAGTATGTAATAGGTTTTGGGTACCCTCAACTCATAATGAACCAAAAGAAGACTCTTGACTTCCCACCCACATCACTTTACATTATGTCAAAACCCAATAGTGTGTGGTTATACAAAACCAAGTCTAGTTATATTTCCTAATATCTAGAAACAATCAAATAGTCAACTAACTAGCATATTGAAAGGATACAATGTGGGCTATGTGATATGTGTAAGACAATACAAAGATGAATAAGCACTATCATTCCTCAAGGAAGACTACATTTGTAAGGAAGAAAAACCCAAACACACACAATCACACATATGTATGGAAGGTGAGACAGTGCAGTGTCATAGATACTTCCAGTTTACTGAAAACATGCAGGTCACTGTCAGCCATAGAGGAACCACAATTAAATATGTTTTATCACATGCTTAGTTATCAGGGAAAAAGATATTTTTATAAAATCTGCTGTGATGTTCCTTCTGTCTAATAATATTATTACCATCATCATCATCATCACTGATGTAAAAGTACGTACATGTGAGTTCCACAACTCGGGTGCCTGGGTGGCTCAGTCAGTTTAACATCCGATTTCTGCTCAGAAATTTTCTCCCTGGCCTATTTATCAGGTGGAGTTTTCACATTAAAAAAAATAAATAAATAAACCAAGAAGCCCAGAGACTACCACCACCAGCCTAGTGCTCAGCTTCTAAAGAAGGGATATCATTCAGAGGGAAATGTACCCCTGCCCCCACTCCTACCTCTAGAGCCATGGCTCACAGATTTTCTCGAGGTAGAAACAGGCTATACAACACAGAGTTCCAAAGCTCTTTCTGATGCAACCGACTTTCTTTGAAACTGTGTATTGAAGTTCATGCCCAAGGGTGCTCCCAAAAATAATGAACGCTTTTGGGGGAAAGCAATTAAGAGAAGAGTTGTGGCTTCATTACAGATACAAGCTAAGCAATAGGCCAATAAGTTTACCAGAAACAACCGGGAAATAGACAACCAAGAAGAAATTTCCTGGGAGCACAACAAACCTCCAACACTGAATTGCTAAACTATCCCTGCAAAGGAACTCGAATTTAATTGAATCAGTCTGTGGGAAAATTTATGCTCCAGGGCATTGTTGAAAACAGTACAGCAGTAAGTGAACAATTAGTAGAACTTTACAGTAAAGCTGCATGTGGTCAGGGAAAGAGACAGTCCAAGGGAGCACTACTAAAGCCACTGTTGTATTGTCTGGCTGTGCACACGCCCAAGGCTGTACCCTGAGGAACAATACCAGGTACTTTACATTGTAGGGGAAATAGACTTCATTAAAATAATTCAGCCAGTCACTAAGTGAAAAAATCAAAAGTACAATACAGAGGAAGGGCATTATCCAAACTTGTTCCAATATGTTAACTAAAATGCTCGGTTTTCAACAAAATATAATGGAAAGAAACAGGAAGATATGACCCACAGAGGGGGGAAATCAGGCAATGGAAAGAGGCTGGGAAATCAATCAGATATCAGTTTTAACACAAAAAGCTACATCGTACTAAGTAGCATAAAAAAATACATGCAAAGAATAAAGGAAATCATGGTTAAAGAACTGAATGAAACTATGAAGACCACATTTCATCAAATAGAAAATATAAATAAAGATAGGGAAAATATATTTTTAAAAAGCCACGTGGAAATTTCAGAGTTAAAAATTATAATAACTGAAATGAAAATTGTATTAAAGGAGCTCAACAGAAGAATTAGCAAACATGAAAACATGAAGTCAGATCAACAGAGATTATGCACTCTAAAGAGGAGGTGGGGGAAAAGGCTTAAGGAAATGTAGGATATCTTAAGTCCATACTGAGCACACTCCAGGTCAATACACAAAAATCAATCACTTTCAATAGCAATGCAAATATGAAATTAAGAATATAATTCCAATTAATATCAAAAAGGATAAAATATTTAGAAATAAATTCCTAATGAAAGAAGTATAAAACTTATTCTTTGGAAACTATAAAACATCAGTGAAGTAAATTAAAGATCAAAGTTAAAAGAAATTAGTAAAGTTTATGAATTTGAAAAAAATAATATTGAAAATTTTAAATAACAATGATCCCCCCAAATATCTACAAATTCAATGCAATCTGTCATTTTCCCAACTGGTTTCTTTGTAGAAATTGACAAGGTGATGATAAAAATAATCTAGACTTACCCAAGGGACCCAGAAGTGTAACAACAATCTTGAAGAACACAGTTGCATGGCACACAACGGATTTTATTTTTTTAAATTTTAATATGAAATTTATTGTCAAATTGGTTTCCATACAACACCCAGTGCTCGCCCCAACAGGTGCTCTCCTCAATGCCCATCACCCACCCTCCCCTCCCTCCCACCCCCCATCAACCCTCGTCACACAATTGATCTTAAAAGTTAGCATAAAGCAATGGTAATCCAAACAGTGTGGTGCTAGGATAAGGAAAAACATATAGATCAACAGAATAGGATTGAGAATCCAGAAAGAAAATTACATTCATGGTCAATTGAATTTTAACAAGTATGCCAATACAATTTGATGGGGCAATTTTAAGTTTTAATTTAAATTCCAGTTAGTTACCATACAGTGTAACATTAGTTTCAGGTAAATAATATAGTGATTCAACGATTCCATATAACACCCAGTGCTTATCATGACAAGTGCACTCCTTAATCCCCATCACCTGTTTAAACCATCTCCCCATCAATCTCCCCCCTGGTAACCATCAGTTTGTTTTCTATAGTTAGAGTCTGTTTCTTTGTTTGCCTTTCTTTTTCTCCCTTCTGCTCATTTGTTTTATTGAAGTTCCATGTACGAGTAAGATCATATGATATTTGTCTTTCTCTGACTGATGTATTTTGCTTAGCATGATACACTCCAGCTCCATCTACGTTGTTGCAAATGGCAAGTTTTCATTCTTTTTTTTTACGGCTATGACATTTGGATAGCCACATTAAGAGAAATGAAATTGGACGCCTATGTCATAACATACAAAAAAAAAGTTAACTCAAAATTTATCAGAGCATAAGTTCCAAACTAAAATTATAAAACTGTTAGAAGAATCATTGGCCAATGTGCTCTTTGATATGACATGACAAGCCTAAGCAATCCAAAAAATTAAATTTACTTCACTGAAATAAGAAACTTTTCTGACTTAAAGGGTACTATAAAGAAAGTAAAGAGGCAACACATGAAATCCAAAAAGTATTTGCAAATCATAGCTCATAAGGGGCTTGTATCTAGCGTATATAATAAACTCCTACAATTTAATATTAAAAGACAAATAACTCAATTAGAAATGGGCAAAAGAACTGAATGGAAATCTCTATAAATAGATATGCAAATGAGAGAGACACATGAAAAGATGCTCAACATTAGTCATTAGGGAAATGCATATCAAACCACAATAAGATGTAACTTCATAGCTACTAGGATGGCTATTATAAATAAGATAATAGCCGTTGCACAAGGATGTGGAGAAATCAAAACCATTATATACTGTAGGTGAGACTATAAAATGGTTGAGAAACCTTGGAGAATAGCCTGTCAGTAACTCAAAATGTTAAATGCAGAGTGACCATGTGACCTAGTAATTCTATTCCTGATTATATACCTGAAAATGAAAACACACAGCCACAGGAACAATTTTCCATGAATGTTCATAACAACATTACTCATAACAGCCAAGAGCTGGATACAATCAAATGCCCCACAACCAATGAATGGATCAAAAAAATGTGGTATGTCCACACAATGGTATATTAGTAATAAAATGAATAAAGTAATAATACATCCTGTAACATGGATGGGACTTGAAAATATTATGCTGAGTGAAATGACTACACATTATATGATTTTATTTATATGAAATGTGCAGAACAGGCAAATCTAAAGAGATAGAAATTAGATTAGTAGTTACCTATCATGGAAGGGGAAATCGGGATGATTAGGTGAGATAGTAAAAACTATTTCATTATTTCTGGAAAAAATATCCTGAAATTGATGCAATGATGGTTGCAAACACTGTGACTATAGTAAAACAAGACAAAATACATTATGTAACTGGGTATTATAGATTATAAATCATATCTCAATAAAGCTATTACAGAATAAAAGTAGGTAAATGGGACCTTTGCTTCAAGATATGACTATCTTTGTCATCATCAATTTGCACTGAAAATCTCATTTTCTCTGCCACTATCAGATATAGTTAAGAGAGTCTGCTATTTTTTTTAGACACAATTCATTTTGCCACGTATTTTTAATATCTTTCTAAAGGATGGAATACACTATGTAATATATGAAATGTAAGTCATATACGAATTGTTAGAACATCAAAAAGGATAAAATGTTTAATACTCCCTCAGATACTGCTAACTTTTAAAAAGCATCTGATTGATAATGTTGTGGAACATCAGATAACAAGCAAAGGTTACTTGATTGAACCTTTTGCAAAAATAATATAAAAAAATAAAATCACTAACAGATAATTGCTTTTTATTTTTTTTATTTATTTTTTTTTAATTTTTTTTTCAACGTTTATTTATTTTTGGGACAGAGAGAGACAGAGCATGAACGGGGGAGGGGCAGAGAGAGAGGGAGATACAGAATCGGAAACAGGCTCCAGGCTCTGAGCCATCAGCCCAGAGCCCAACGCGGGGCTCGAACTCACGGACCGCGAGATCGTGACCTGGCTGAAGTCGGACGCTTAACCGACTGCGCCACCCAGGCGCCCCAACAGATAATTGCTTTTTAATAGTTACTTGTAAAATACTGAAATCAGAAATTGCCAATACTGGGGCGCCTGGGTGGCTCTGTTGGTTAAGTGTCCAACTCTTGATTTCAGCTCAGGTAATGATCTCACGGTTGATGGAATTGAGCCCCATGTCAGGCTTTGCTGACAGTATGGAGCCTGCTTGGGATTCTCTCTCTCCCTCTCTCTCTCTCTCTCTCTCTCTCTCTGCCCTTCCTCTGCTCGTGTTCCTTCTCTCAAAATAAATAAACATTTTTTAAAAAAATAAATCAGCAATGTTGATGAAGTAGGATTCCTGAAACTGTGGTGAATTGGAGAGAATGGTGAGGTAAAATACTGTTTTCTTACTGAAGATATTAAAAGGGTGGTAGGCCTGTGAACGATTGTAAATATCATATTTTAGACAAAAAGTAAATAAATCATAAAATAAAGTGATCTTTGCTGAAAGAATGAAATTTATGCAGGCTTAGGCAGTTTAGTTGAAAGAAAGTACTTAGATACATTTTATGTTTCTTGTAGTTTTCACATAAGGTGCTGTTGATGGCAATTGAGTGCTGGCATAAAAACATAACCCTCAAAACTGATAATGACAATGTTAGCAAGGATAGTTAAAATATGCATATATATACACACACACATAAAATGCCCAAATATTTTTGATAGTGTTTTTTTTTTAATTGGGTGTTTGTATTAAATACAAATTTTGAAAAATGAATTTGTTAAATTTATTTATCAAAAGAAAAATATGTGCCATCAGGGTAATTTGGAGCTCTAAGACAGCTATTCTAAATATATGGTACCATAAATTCATACTTACAGAATTCCTACTATCATCTCTTATGTTTTATGCAATTTTGATCCCTTGAGATTAGCTTTCTAAACAATTTGCATCTGTAATATTATTAGAAAGCTTCTTTTGGTATTCTGTTAAAGAGTTCTTTTTTTTTTCTCCATGTTTAATGACATCATAAATATCCTGAATGCATGAAAAAGACTCATAGCAAGCTGTTTAATTTCAAAAGTCAGGAAAATGTTTGATTAGGAAAATCAAATAAAAGCTTAAAATTACTTCTATATCAATGTGATTTATTTTCTTCAATAATTAGGCAGAAAGTGTTTTAAGTGACAATAGGACAAGTGTTAGCGTTTGAGTATTTTTATCTAAAGAAAGTTAACATAATCTTAAAAGCTGCTTTACTTTGCCACTTTAGACCTATTACCAAAATTTTGCTTTCACTAAAAGTATTAAAACAGAGTCACACACTTCAAGTTGCAGAAGCCCTGTTATTGCCCATTACAGTAAATTAGTCTTTAATCATTTGAAGCTGAAATATTTACTTTCTATCATTAAATCTCCATAGATGAGTGGGTCTTAATTATTTGAATATAATTTCTCAGGGGAATGATTTTTGAAACCCATGATATTTTTAAGTTGATTTTAAGAACACTGAGAAAGGACACAAATACATGGATGCTAAATAACATGCTACTAACCAATTAACAGGTCAACCAAGAGTCAAAGGAGAAATCAAAAATACATGGAGACAAAATGAAATGGAATCACAATAGTCCAAATTCTTTGAGACACAGCAAAAGCTGTTCTAAGAGGGAAGTTTATAACACAAAGACCTACCTCAAACAACAACAACAACAAAAAAAAAACCTAAATAAAAAATCTGATGTTGCACCTAAAGGAGCTACAGAAAGAAGAATGAATTAAAGCCCAAAGCCTGTAGAAGGAAAGAAATAATAAAAATTAGAGTAGAAATAAATGCAATAGAGATTTAAAAAAAATAGAAAAATTCAATAAAACCAGGAGTTGGTTCTTTGAAATGGTAAACAAAATTGATAAATCTTTATCCAGACTCATCAAGAAAAAGAGAGGACTCAACTGAGTAAAATCAGAAATGAAGGAGAAGTAAAAACTGACAGCATAGGAACATAAAGGGTTATAAAATAATATTATGAAAAGCTATATGCTAAAATAAATGGACACTCAGAAGAAATGGATAAATTCCTAGAAACATATCCTTCCAAAACTGAATCAGAAGAAATAAAAAAAATGTAACATACTGATTACTAGCAATGAAATTGAATCAGTAATCAAAAGCTCCCGACAAACAAAAGTCCAGGACCAGATGGCTTCACAGATGAATGAATGAATGAATGAATGAATGAATGAATGAATGAATAAAAAAAGTAAAGGAAGGGAGGAAGGAAGCAAGGAAGGAAGAAGGAAAGGGAGGCAGAAAGGAGGAAAGAAAGAAAGAGAGAAAGAAAGAAAAAATAAAAATATAGATCACTATCTTTAATGAACACAGATGCAAAAATTCTCAACAAAACGTTAGCAAACCAAGCCTTACAATATATAAAAAAATAATTCACCACAATAAAGTGATTTTCCAGGGAACCGAGGGTTGTTCAATATTTACAAATCAATCAATGGATATATTACATTAACAATAGGAAGGATAAAACCATATGATTATCTCAATAGATACAGAAAAAAATTGACAAAATATAGTATCCATTCATTATAAAACCCCTCAACAAAGTTAAGAACAAAGTAGAAGAACATACCTCAACATAATAAAGTTCCTATATGAAAAAATCCACAACTAACATCATACTGAATGTTAAAAACAAACAAGCAATGAGCTCTCTAAGATTAGGAATAGATATCAAGACAAAGATATCAAAATCCCAGATTTCAAGATCTACTATGTTGACTCTTGTCAATTTCACTCACCATAGTATTGGAAGTTCTAGCTACAAAAATCAGACTAGAAAATAAATAAAAGGCTTCCAAACTGGTAAACTGCTACTATTTGTGGATGTCATGATATTAAATTGAGAAACCCCTAAATTAGACTCCACCAAACACACGTATGTGCACATACACACCACCTGCTAGAATTGATAAATACAGTAAAGACAAAGGATACCCAATTAATATACAGAAATAGGTTTCATTTCTATACACTAATCATGAAATAGCAGAAAGTGAAATTGACAAAAACAATTGCATTTACAATTGCATCAGAAAGAATAAAATACCTAGAAATAACCAAGGAGGTGAAAGACCTGTACTCCACAACCATAAAATACGGATGTAAAAAATTGAAGATAACATAAACCAATGAAAAGATATCTCATGCTTTGGAGTTGGAAGACCCAGTATTGTTAAAAATGTCCATACCACCCCCAAATCATGTACAGAATTAATGCAATTCCTATCAGAATATCAACATTTTTCACAGAACTAGAACAAATAATCCTAAGATTCGAAAGAAGAGCAAAGCTGAAGATATCACGATCCCAGATTTCAAGATCTACTATGATGCTACAGTAATCAAAATGGTATGTACTTGCACCAAAACAGGCACATAGTTGAATGGAACAGAAGAGAGATCCCAGAAATAAGCCTACAGTTACATGGTTAACTAATCTTTGACAAAGAAAGCAAGAATATCTGACAGGAAAAAGTCTCTTCAACAAATGGTGCTGAGAAAACTAGATAACTACATGCAAAAGAATGAAACTGGACCACTTTCTTATACTATATATCCAAATAAACTCAAAACGGATTCAAGACCTAAAAGTGAGACCTGAAACCATAAAACTCCTAGAAGAGAGCACAGGAAGTGATTTCTTTGACATAGACTATAAACACCTTTTTCTAAATCTTTTCTTAGGCAAGGGAGACAAAAGCAAAACTAAACTATTGGGACTACACCAAAAAACAAAACAAAACAAAACAAAACAAAAAACAAACAAAAAAAAAACCCTTTTGCATGGGAAGGGAAAACATCAACGAAACGACAAGGCAATCTACTGAATGGAAAAAGATGTTTGCAAATGTTATACCAAACAAGGCATTTATATCCAAAATATATAAAGAACTTATGCAATTCAGCACCCAAATAACCCAAAATAATCCAATTAGAAAACGGGCAGAGGACCTGAACAGACATTTCACCAAAGAAGATATACAGATAGCTAATAGAGGCATGAAAAGATGCTCAATATCACTCACTAATCAATAGGAAAATACAAATCAAACCACAATGTGGTATTACCTTATGCCTGTAAGAATGGCCAGAATCAAAAGGACAAGAGATAACCAGCGTTGGAGAAAAAGGAACCCATGTGCACTGTTGGTGGGAATGCAAACTGGCTCAGCCACTGTGGAAAGCAGTATGAAAGTCCATCCAAAAATGAAAAGTAGAACTACCATATGATCTAGTAATTCCACCACTGGGTATTTAACCAAAGAAAACGAAATCACTAATTTGAGAAGATATACACACCCCTATGTTTGTTTTAGCATTATTTACAATAACCAGATTATGGAAGCAACCCAAGCGTCCATCAATAGATGAATAAAGAAGTTGTGGGGTGTGTGTGTGTGTGTGTGTGTGTGTGTGTGTGTGTGTGTTTGTGAGATGGAAATTACTAAGCCATATAAAAAATGATATCTTGCTCTTTGCCACACATGGACGGACCGAGAAGTCATAATGTTAAGTGCAATAAATCAGAGAAAGACAAATAACATATGACTTTATTAATATGTGGAATTTAAAAAAACAAAACACATGAACAGGCGAAAAACAGAGACATAAACAAACAAACAAACCCCAGTCTCTTAAACGCAGAAAACAAATTAGTGGTTGCCAGAGCGGGGGAGGGTGAGTAGATGGGAGAAATAGACAAGGGGACTGAGTACCTTATGGTGAAGAGCACTGAGTCATGTATGGAATTGATGAATTATTATACTGTACACTTGAAACTCATGACAATTTTAATGATACCTCAATACACAATTAAATTTTAATTTTAATAAGATTAATATAATTTAGTTTTAAAATAACTATGTGAAAACTCATTTCTCGGTTGATTCTACTTCTTATAACCTAAACATTTTTTCTGTCTATAGGAAGATTTGTGGACTGTTGGAAAACAAGGGATATTTCTGATGGAATGATTTTGGCTAAAGATTTACTTTCTTCTCTATGTTTTTCAGAATTGCTTGGACAAAAGAAAGTTGAGTTTGAAAAGAGAGAGAAGGGACACAAAACAACTCAATCACTTCTATCATGCTGATGATGGTTTGTGGTTCAGTGACAGGTGGTCGTATAAAGAAAGCAAGGAGTTTGCTTTTTAAAGTAATTGAGGCTCATGTTGCTAAGGTCAATAAACCTGCAGATTGGCAATTTAATAGGACTCGGGAATGGCATAATCTGATGATTGAAAGGATGTGACCATAATGTTTAAGAGAACTCTCTCTGGTTATTGCGTGTAAGAGAACAAAGGGATCACTCCCCTGCAACCGAGTTCAATTAATACGTCATATTTTAAAATGCTCAACGTGAAATAATATTTTTAATTTCTGAAATTTGACCTCTAATTAAAAATACCTTGCAAAGAATTTTTATGAAATGCAAAGCATCACAGGCTATTAATGGTAAATTGATATGTAAATGAAAGAGACCCAACTCCGCCATTTAATTGTGGCGACAGGGCTCAACAGTAAGAACTTCAATATGTTTTATTTCAAAACCGCTTTCCTCCTGTTGTCTCTGTTGCTTTGTAAATAAGATTCGTTGTTAGATACGTAGTTCCATGATAAGGGCTAAAATGCACAAATTGAACAGATCTCCTGATTGCACACTAGAATTTCAGGTTTTAGAAATAGCACAAATTGAGTTGAAATGGCAGCTATTTAGAAGAGATGACTGGAAAGTTTGAAGTGCTTTTGATCATATATTCCAGACAAATCAAAGAAAATGTCATGAAAACTGCTTCCCCAATTATTCACATCACTTAAAGATGGACTTCATTGGAAGATGCATCAACTATTTTAGATTATACAGAAAAACTACCCCATTGGGTTTATGTGTATTTTGCATTTGATTTACTGTTTGATCTAGTAATAAATTATATCGATTTACCAAATTTATGGTAATTAACATAAGGTGATCACCAAATTTAAAGGTAACATTTAATCTGTTAGTTTTATGTAAAACAAAATTATTACATGGAATAATTTATCTTTAATGCTATCTGCAGTTTGCGTGTGTGTATGCATATGTGTGTACGTGTATTTCTATTTCAGTGTTCTGAATTCCTACATTTACAAGGTAAATATTTTTCATGACGTCTTTATGCACCTGTTTTTCTTAGTTAACATATGCCAAGTGAAGTCCAATTTTAGTGCCATTATTTTCTTAATGAAGTAACTAAAACATCATGCTCTAGCAATATTAAATTTTCATTGTAGCCTCAATAATATATTTTTTCTGCTACAATGAAAAGAAAGTGAATATTTCCTATAGAAGGTCAGTGGGGCATGAAGAGGCTGCAGAATAACATACAAGGATATTTTATGAGACACATCAGCTTCTTTTGCAGAATTATTTAATTATTCCAGGGAACATACCACAAACTTGACCTACTCCAAGTTTGGTCTCCTACACTTTAGAATTTGAATATTTGTCATTTGAGTATGTATCGAAAAAGAATGAGTGGTCACTTTTTCAGTACATAAACACGAAAATGCAAGGGACAGAAAAATCAATAAACTTTGGACATGGAATAATAGAAATTATTCATTCCGAATACAGTCTGAAAACAAATAAAAATTAACAGACTCAGAGATCTGGGATATTATAAAAAAGATGTTATGTTCATGTCAAATGCACCCCAGAAAGAAAGGAGAAAGTGGGCAGGGCAGAATAAAAGGAGTTGAAGAAGTAACGGCTAAAAGTGTCCCCAAGTTGGCAAAGGACGGTAACCCACAGATTCAAAAATATAGAACTGCACAACACCATCTATCAACAGGTTCTAACAGACATTCATAGAACACTCCACAAAGAAACAACAGAATGTGTATGATTTTCATGAGCTCACAGACATGTAAGAAGATATACCAGAATCTGGTCCAAAACAAACCATGAAAAATATAAAACAATTGAAATTAACAGTGTCTATCTCTGACCACAGTGGAATCCAACTAGAAATCAATGTAAAAAAAAAAAATCCAAATATTTGCAAACTAAAGAGCACGTTTCTAAATAATCCATGCATCAAAGGAATCTCGATAAAAATTAAAAAAAAAAATTTCTTTGAACCAAAAGAGGGTGGTGGTGGTTTTTGTGATTGTTGTTTCCTCCCTCTTCGTCGGCCCCCTCCTCTAAATCATCTAGTGTATCTTCCGGACCTCCCACACCGTGACTTGAGCAATGCGAACACTCTTCAGAAGCAGGTACCTGCATTATGCCAATAGTCCCAACAGTTGCCAAGGCTGCCATTGCTTCCAACTGGCCTGGGAATGATCCAGCTATGTGGCTTAGACAGGATCACAGGGAATATTTAGGAGAGAATTTCTTCATACTTAGAAATTATTTTGTGACAGTGATTTCTAATGCAGAGAATTTAGGAGAGGTATTTCTTTATGCAAATTTATTTTAGAAAGTTTTAAAAGTAAGTATTCTACTTGCGACATTTCAAGAAAGTTTTAATTGAAATTATTTTATCAGACTTAAAAATAATGGAAATCAGCTTATATATATTTATATATGTGGTTTGGTCAGAAATTATAAATATTATATATTTAAATTATTTGTAATAATTTATAAATTATTTTTATATTTTATGTTTTATATAACACTATAAATATTATATATATATTTTACATATATATGTGGCATATCTGCTTTAACATTGTGTGATTTAAGGTAGTTGAATATTAACATTTTGTATTTAAAACTTCCCTTATGATTAGTGCTAAGGACAGCGTTATGGGCCAAAGGTTTGTGCCCACCCCCCATTCATATGTTAAAATCTAACCCCCAACCTGATGGCAGTTGAAGGTGGGGCTCCTGGGAGGTAATTAGGTCTTGAGGATAGAGCCCCTATTAATGGTATTCGTGCTCTTAAAAGAGAAGAGAACCAGTTCACTTTCTTCCCAGGACATGAGGTTATAATGTTAGAAGTCAGTCTGCAACCCAAAAGCTGACGACGCGGGCACTCTGATCTTTCACATCCACCCTCAAGACTGCGACAAATAAATTTCTGTTGCTGGCATACCACCCAGTCTATGGTATTTCATTGTAGCAGCCTGAATGGACTGACAGAAAATATATGCACTTTGTAAAGTCTAGAAAACTATACTTTTTAAAGCAAGATTTAAAAATTGTTCTGAAAAAAATACTCTTTGCATTCAAAGGAATGCAAATTTCCTGTTAAATGTTTAAAGGCATTCATTTAGAGTCACTGTTTAAAACACCAGCATCAATGACCTCTTCTACTGATAATTTTTCAGATATACAAAACAATAATTTCAAAAGCTTTGAAAATGCCTGTCCATGATTCCCAAATCTGAGTGTTCTAAATGAATTTATCTAGGTTCTCAAATAAAAATTGTATCTGAAAGATAAAAGCTAATTGAAATATCATTTACGTTTCAAAAAGTCAATGAAATACTGAAGGAAGAGTAATTGTGGCCAAGGTGGAACATCAAAATCTTGAAAAAAACAAAAAATCATGTAAGTTCACTATATATACATAATTATTATACTAGCTAGACAAAAAAAGGAGTGTGTTGCTGATGAATATAAAGAAGTTTTTTTTTTTTTTTAAATGAGGGGCAAAAAACAACAACATCAATATAGCTAACAGATCATTTTACTGAATCAGAAAATAATACGATATCAAATTATATTGTTGAATTCTTTTTAATTATTGCTTCAATTATTCAAAAACTAAAATATATTGTATATACAATAAAACATTATATATTATCCCTGTATTTCATACTTATATCCATGCTTCCTATAACTCTGTTTTTTTTGGGGGGGGTTGGTAGCCACTGCTTTCTCATTATATTGAGCTTATTAAAATTCTCAGATCTTTCTCTCACACGGGATTCTTTTTTTTTTTTTTTCCTTATCAAGTAATTTTGCAGCTAGTTTTTGGACCTGCACATGTGATTTTGCAGTCATTCTGTGAAATGTCAACTCTTTTAATTTCATCCACTTTCTATTTTAGTTAACGTGACTGAGACATTTATGCACTAAAATTATTCCATGGAGACAGGTTTCTGCTCTTCTAACCTGTATGGGTCCCCATTACGAAGATATCTTACCCTATTTGCCATCTTCAGGGGATCAAATGCTTACTCTATGCTAAATATTTGATATTTTTCGATCAAAGCAATAGAACCATAGGTATTGGGTTACTGAGGTTGTAAGCATTCCTAGAAATGCCCATAAGAAATTTTTTCAACCTGATTTAGAGAGTTTTCTTGTGTTGGTGATTAAAAAAAAAAAAAGTGAAGTTGCAGAAACTTCACAGAATAGTTATCTGTAATCAGGATAACACTAAAAATTTCATGGTAAGTCCGTAGATAAACTATAAATATCCTCTGGAGACTTTATTCTTTTTTCTTTTAAGCTTTTTTTTTTTTTTCAACGTTTATTTATTTTTGGGACAGAGAGAGACAGAGCATGAACGGGGGAGGGGCAGAGAGAGAGGGAGACACAGAATCGGAAACAGGCTCCAGGCTCTGAGCCATCAGCCCAGAGCCCGATGCAGGGCTCGAACTCACAGACCGCGAGATCGTGACCTGGCTGAAGTCGGACGCTCAACCGACTGCGCCACCCAGGCGCCCCTCTTTTTTTCTTTTAAAAATAATTGTTATGACATTCCAAAGTATTAATATATAACACTGTAATTAAGTTCTAATTTATTCATTCAATCTACTCATTCATTCAACATTTATTAAGTGAAGGATATTGAGCAGGTACAGAGAATCTAAAGAACTAATTGTTGTCTCTCTCTTCAAGAAACTGACCTTTTAGAATGTAATTCAGAAAACTTGCATTGATAATTTTTAATTAAAAACATTTTTTTTAATATTTATTTCTGAGACAGAGAGAGACAGAGCATGAGTGAGGGAGGGGCAGAGAGAGAGGGAGACAGAATCCGAAGCAGGCTCCAGGCTCTGAGCTGTCAGCACAGAGCCGACGCGGGGCTCGAACTCACTAACGGTGAGATCATGACCTGAGCCAAAATCGCTTGCTCAACCGACTGAGCCACCCAGGCGCCCCGATAATTTTAAATTTTTAAGTAGTATGGCATTGGAAAGGTTATGAGGAGATACAATTACAACTGACAGACCATCAACAATAATACTCAGAATCTGGTTCTATTTCTTAGATACTTACGTATGTTAAACCTATTCCTTGGAAAGGTATACCTACACCCATTTGGTCAGTTTATTTATTTAAAAAGAAATTAAGGTGCCTTTGGATTCTTCTTACAAAAGGTGTGTTAAGCATTTCTATAAATAAATAATAATTTATTCCATATTAAAATGTAATACATATACATACAGTAGTAAATAATACATTATGATTTATCAGATATTCCCAAATTAGCACAAGGATAAAACAAGGAGAAGCAGTAAATAATTGGCATTTATAAACAGCTATCTAGTACCTTGCGGAAGTAATGCCTTATTTCTTAAGGTTTCCATATAAGCATTTAATCAAATATTTTTTCCTATTAAATACTTTACTTATCTTAGAAAACAATTTATGTTGTGTGCAGATGACACTTTCATTGATTTATATAAGTTTTAAAGTTATTTTTTCTTGACTTTTCATTTCTAAGGTCCAATTGTTCTCCCTCTTAGAATTAGAAAGTGAAATTACAACTTTTTCAGTTAATCGAAAAACAGTAACTAAATCAAAACTTTGCCAAATTGAATGAAACATTTAGGTAAAATAGAAAATAAGATTATAATATTTCCCAATAAATAAGGTGAAAAATAGCTGTACAGAATGTCAGGCAACTTTTTAGACACTGAAAAATCAACTAAAAGTAGATTATTCAACTTATTAAAGTAGTAAAACATAAATTAATATGGATATAATAATTCATATAACTCACTATTAAATACATATTTTGTGATAAAATGTAATTAAATAGATTTTGTTGATGGCCTTTTGTCTCATATTCATTAATATTCTGACACTAAATATAAAGTGGTATTTTTCAATTTATATACTATCATAAGGATTAAGTATTATGTATAAATAAGCCTAGAATCAATATTTATTTTGCATCCACCACTGTCTGAGTACTAGCTTAGATGATTTCACATATATTATCCACCTAAGTCTGAAAACAATTCATTGTAGTAAGAATTATTAATCATCATCCAAGGGTGAAAGTGAGGTTGAGAAAGGCTAGTTTTCCCATGTACATTTCAGCAAATGACATTATATTATGAAAGTGCAACTGTGGAAAAATGCTTCTTACTGCAACTAGTTGAATATACAAAAAAGCAAATTGCGGCCAAAAGAACATCTGATTTAAAAGTGCAGGACTGTAATAATTTACTGATACATTTCAAATAGTGGCCATTAGATTAGAAAGATATGTTGCACTGAGAATCTTATTTATGTGAAAAAGAATATCTCATACAGCGATTACCATAAAAATTTTACCTTAAAAGTATTTTGAAAATGTAGAAGGAAAGAATGGCCCAGCTGAAGCCCCCTCAATATTCAAGCTGACAGTTGAAAAGATTATGTCTTACTCTTCTCAATTTATAGATTTATACAACAAATTCATTGAACAGCCTTAAACATTCTTTTCACTCTTACTCTACAATCATTGTGAGAGAGTGAAGTGTATTTTATTACAACTATTATTGAAAATCCCATTTTGTGTAACATGAAATTAAACATCTCTTTGTGAACAGTTTGCTACAGTGTAACTTGTGTTTTGCTTTGTCTTTCCCAGAGTAGATGGAACTCCATTAACTACTGTTTTAATCTAGTTTTCCTTGAGGTTGACTAGTGAGCAGAATTAAAAGTGCTATCTCTGTCCAAGAATACGTTCTCTGTACTTTCAACTGGCTCACGTGGGGATCAAATGTTCAGTCTTACCTTCAATAAGATCATGTATCAAGAAACTGAGTCCCTCAATATGAATAATTGCATAATTATGCAATGGACAACTGCACTTTCAGGAATTTGTTAGGAAAAAAAAAATTGTGTAACGTAAGATTCATTACAAAATCCAGAAATATTTAAAAGCAACCTCTTACAGTAAGAATGTTGAGGGGCGCCTGGGTGGCGCAGTCGGTTAAGCGCCCGACTTCAGCCAGGTCACGATCTCGCGGTCCGTGAGTTCGAGCCCCGCATCGGGCTCTGGGCTGATGGCTCAGAGCCTGGAGCCTGTTTCCGATTCTGTGTCTCCCTCTCTCTCTGCCCCTCCCCCGTTCATGCTCTGTCTCTCTCTGTCCCAAAAATAAATAAACGTTGAAAAAAAAATTTAAAAAAAAAAAAAAAAAAAAAAAAAAAAAAAAGAATGTTGAAACACCCTGAAACATTTCCCTAAAGTATGCACAACAAATATGCAAAATGTGCAAAACATTCCACTTGATTTTTATAAGCTTAGAATGCATTTAAAATTTATAGTCTCCCTAATTCTAAAAGGAAAGCAGCCTTGTCACCCATTGTAAACACTTTCCTGATTCACTTTCTCAGATAAAAATTGCGAACAAAGGTAAAATCTACAATGAGTTGGCCGGGTGAAAAAAGAAAGTCTCCATGAAAAGTCTCAGAGTTGGTTGCTTCGTTTGATTTGGTAAAGGTGAACATATCAATTACATTTTTGGAACAAGGGAAACTTGTTATCATAATAGCATATCTACTTGCTTGATTTCTTTACCTTTTCCTTATGTCACTCCCATGAATAAATGTCATGAGACTTTGGAGCTTATTGTGGCTTTGGTAAAAGATTTCCTACAATAAAACTTTCTAAAATACAAGACTAAATGTTTGTACCTTTATCTCATCTCTGCTTTCTTAGCACTGGTTTCATATAGAGAGGCAGACCTTGGCTTCCATTCAAATTATCATCCATGCTGTATATTAACTAACTTGAATTAAATAAATAAATTTAGGGGCACCTGGATGGCTCTGTCAGTTGAGTGTCTGACTTTGACTCAGGTCATGATCTCACGGTTTGTGGGTTCAGACCCTGCATCAGGCTGTATGCTGAAAGCTTGGAGTCTAGAGCCTGCTTCAGATTCTGTGTCTCCCTCTTTCTCTGTCCTCCCCTGCCTGCACTCTGTCTGTCAAAAATATATAAACATTAAAAATTAATTAATTAGTTTAAAAAAGCAGGTTATCATCTTTCTAGCTCTGTGGATAATTCACTCTTTATAGCACTGTTTTTTTTTTTTTTTTATTTGTGAAGACTCGATATTTAACCCATAATTTTTAAAAATATTTTTAAGTGTATTTATTTATTTGGAGAGAGAGAAAGAGAGCAAGCAGGGGAGGGGCAGAGAGACAGAGGGAATCCCAAACAGGCTTCACGCATATCCTGGCAGGGGTTCAAATTCATGAAACTGTGAGATCATGACCTAGGACAAAATTAAGAGTTGGACACTTAACCAACCGAGCCACCCAGGCACTCTACCCATAAAATTCTTATGAGGAATTCATTAACATGGTATCTGTAAAGAACAAAGTATACAACTTTCCACTGTCCACTTTCTGTGCCTGATACATCATTATTTATGCTTCAAGTTTAAGTTGGAAATCTTCACATGACTTTTAAGCAAAATCAGTTTCTGTGCCCCAAACTTTGTTATGTCATACGAACTAGAGATGTTCAATACAAGTTTAACAGCTATTCTTTAACATGAACACCTAGTTTGACACTTGATAATATGTCAAATTAAGGTATGTCCAGAAGTTATTAAATATGACATTGGGAACACTACCAAATATCCAACAACTAACGAGGACTTCCAAGAGATGCATTAATCCCTCCATTGTAGAATTTCCTTTTCCTCAGAGTCCAGCAATTGTATTATTAGAGAATAACCTTCATAAACCCCTCTTTTCCCGTGAAAACTTGGGAAAGTTTTGTGTTACCCCTGGTTAGTACACATGTATATAAACGTTCAAGTTTACAGAAATTTACATAAGCTCTCCTCTGGGGAGAAGATGTGGCTATAAGCGTTTTAATTATTGGCCATCGTTTTGAAATAGTGAACAATCTTAAATGGGTAAAATATAAAATATTCAGTGGTGAAGAATTAGACAAAGCTGAAGTTTAAATCTATTTTTTTTTTCAACGTTTATTTATTTTTGGGACAGAGAGAGACAGAGCATGAACGGGGGAGGGGGAGGGGCAGAGAGAGAGGGAGATACAGAATGGGAAACAGGCTCCAGGCTCTGAGCCATCAGCCCAGAGCCTGACGCGGGGCTCGAACTCCCGGACCGCGAGGTCGTGACCTGGCTGAAGTCGGACGCTTAACCGACTGCGCCACCCAGGCGCCCCATAGACAAAGCTGAAGTTTAATAGAGTTAGGACACCTTTGGTAGAAGGAACGTGGAGAGGGAACTGTGTCTCAGGCACCGTGCTTCTTTCGTCGTGTTTATTACCTAATTTTAGAGAAATTGAAATGGTAAGAGTACAAAGTCATTTTAAAACATTGGTAGATGCAATCAAGATTCCGAATAAATTGGCTAGGAAGGCAGAATAAGGAAAAGAAGACAGACAGTTGAAAGGGAATATTGAAAGGGTAACCATGGGCTGATAAATGGAATTATCTCAAAGGTTTCATGGCTTAAAATTATATGGCATCAATATAAATATCTGAACTACCAAATATTGATTATCTGGCGGCTCCAGACAGATTGGGGACCCTTTCATCTCTGTTTTTTCGATGTCTGATATGTACTGCCACCAAAAAATGTTTACTTAATGAAAATTGTGTTCAATTATTCAGGAATCACTTATGCATTTCTTTGATACTCTGCTAGTAACAAAGAGGACCAAAGTAGAGTCTGTTATAAATAATCTTACAGTGCTATTTTCCAGATGTTTGATATAAGATGATAATATAAAAACATTTTTTCCAACTGTTATGTGCTTTAATAAAACAAATTCCCAAAGGTGAAATAAAAATGTACAATATATATAGTTAAGGTAATTAACATGCCTATATCAATAAAATTTGTGTTTTGTTTTAAAATCTTGACGTTTTTGATACAATTTTTTTAAGTTAAAGCTTATTTAGGGGCGCCTGGGTGGCGCAGTCAGTTAAGCGTCCGACTTCAGCCAGGTCACGACCTCGCGGTCCGTGAGTTCGAGCCCCGCGTCGGGCTCTGGGCTGATGGCTCAGAGCCTGGAGCCTGTTTCCGATTCTGTGTCTCCCTCTCTCTCTGCCCCTCCCCCGTTCATGCTCTGTCTCTCTCTGTCCCAAAAATAAATAAACGTTGAAAAAAAAATTTAAAAAAAAAAGCTTATTTAAAGTATATGTCAGTAAGTGTTTATACAAAAATACTTCGGAAGGCCTGTTTAACAATCTCTAAATCTTCTTGTTATTAAGTATTTAAATAGCAGGTTACTTTAGAAACTTTATTCTTTTAGGAGGATATACTAAGTTTATACTTGTGCATGGGGTTACATCAGAATGCAATCATTCTCTTAATAATTAAGGGATACCAGAGTTTCTGAATTTTGAAATCGTTAGCAATTGATCACTCCCAATGAGAACACTGCTGTTATGACTAATGAATTAATTGTTAATGTTGATAATAGATGTATATTTGTCACTGATGGAGAAATGACTATGTATGACAATTCATCATCTGTTTCTCAATGGAATACTAAAAAAAAGCAAGATGATCATATCTTAATTGCCTATTTCCTTTTTGCATGTTTTAATAACATTTTGAAGCATAAGAAACATATTAAACTTCAGTTATGTAGGTTTACTGTATGATGACAGTTTTCCACACTTCAAAGGGAAATTATCTGTAAAATTCTATTGTGTGAACATTTCTGGACACATGTGCTTGTGGAATAACTGAAGCCGGTAATTAGAAGATACCATATTTCTATCTCTATAAGAACTTTCTCAAGTGCTGTTTGTGTAGTTTTCATCTGTGGAAGGAGTAATCTCAAGATGTTCTTTGTCTATTATTGTACAAAGAGAACCTATAGCCATGAACTATACACATAATCTCACAAATGGATATGTACAGCATTGACCATTATCACCACTCTGTTAGACTGCCTTACCATGTAGACATGTAGCGGTCATTTCCTTAAGAGAAGTTGTCTGTCTTTCTCTCTCCTTTCTCACTCACCAAAAATAGACACATCGTCATTTTTGACGATTTTGCATCCACTTCCTTTTCCCATTACAACTTGAGAAACACCATCAGGAAGTTTTTGCCCCCGTTAATTTTCATAACATAAATTTTCACATCAAATAATAACCCCAAATAAGAAGTAACTACCATTTGGCTACCTGTCCATATTTACCTCTTATTCACAGTTGTGCAACCTCCACTTAGAAGTCTGAGAAATAAATTATAATGACTGATTAAAATTTCTAAGATTTTTCCCTTATAACTTGAATACTTTTGCTTCTAACAAGGGGAAACTACACAAAGTATAGGATATCTAGCTGGGATGCTTGATAAACAGTTTAATTTTATTGTATAACTTTTTTAACTAAAGAAAACGAATTATTGTCTATCTATAGTCAAGATCATTAGTTTAGATTCATCCCTCCAAATATTGTTCTACTTTTATTTTTCTCTGTTTGTTCTTCAGCAAAAATTGCAAGACTATTTGGCTTTCTTCTAGCACCCAATGAGCTACAGAAATAATCCGTATTTATATAAAGAAGGGTAAAGACTGGAACAAAAGTAATAAAAATAATAGAGTTACTAAAGCACACATTTAATGTTGCATTTTTAATAATATCAGAGTGTTTTTGAGGTTTCCTTCTCCTTTGGGTTCTAATGGGATACGATTCTCAGAATTTGAAGGAAGATACATTGTGAGTGTAACATCCCCAAAGTCACTGTATATTTCTTTTGTTGATTAACACAAATGTATTATTTTTAACCACATGAGGTATTGAAAATTTCTGAATTCTTCTAGAGATTTTTTGTGTGTGTGTGTTTTTACACCTCTCACAGAACTGTATTTTAAGTGCAATGGAAAGAATAAATTTTCCTGTGTTGTCACCTCTCCAAAAGTTTTCCAGTCTAGGAAGCAGAGAAGACCTTCACAAGTGAGAATACCAATATAGAGTTGAATAGTTTTTAAAACTTCATTATTATATAATTTAAAATTTTTGCTGGTAGAATTGCCATGATGCATGTGTGTGTGTGTGTGTGTGTACGTGTGTGTGCGTGTGTGCACGTGCATGTGTGCCTGCGTGTGTGTGAATGTTTTATAAGGTGCTACAAAATCATTTTAGCTGTAGCTTATGGAAATTCTGTCTGTAAGTAAGTTAGTTCAATATCCATTCTAATATGGTTCTGCTTAGTTGTTGAGGCATGTTCATTCCCTCTGACCAGTTAGATTTCAGGGAGGCTGAAGTGCATCCCATTTGCTTAAGAAAAATGAGAGAATGGGGCGCCTGGGTGGCGCAGTCGGTTAAGCGTCCGACTTCAGCCAGGTCACGATCTCGCGGTCCGTGAGTTCGAGCCCCGCGTCGGGCTCTGGGCTGACGGCTCAGAGCCTGGAGCCTGTTTCCGATTCTGTGTCTCCCTCTCTCTCTGCCCCTCCCCCGTTCATGCTCTGTCTCTCTCTGTCCCAAAAATAAATAAACGTTCAAAAAAAAAAAAAATTTAAAAAAAAAAAAAAAAAAGAAAAATGAGAGAATATGAATGGTGTGAGATGAACCTGATACTTTAATACATTAAATATAGATAGTTTAAAAATTCTAAGAGCTTGTAAGTGCATGCTAAAACTGTATATAAGAATGTATTAATATAAAAATATCAGAAACTCCAGTCTAAAAAAACTTTGTAATTTTTTCCTGTAAAGCCACAGAAAAAAGTGCAGTCAACAGTATCAGCAAATGTTTATATTGTGTAATTTAATTAGGAAAATTAATTAGAAAACTATGAATGTCATATTTTGTTTAATTCTAATCATGTTTAATAGAATTGATTGATAAAAAACGATATTTTCTGGCACAATGAGGAATGATATTCTACATTATTATTTAGTCCCTTGAACAACTCAACCTCAAACCCATGGGACTTGGCAGTGGTTCATGAAAAAAAAAGCATTACCAAGTACATTTCACTTTCTGAAGGACAACATTATATAATGTAAAAATATAAATATAGAAAATGAGAAGGAGATGTGAAAATTAACAAGGACAACTAAACACTAGCCATTCCATGTGGTTAAAAATAAGCTTTTTTAAGAAAATGTAATTCATCAAAAACAAAGCCAGTGTTTGGTAAAATACACAGATGTAAGAAATAATCAAAATATAACATTCAATGGGGAGAAAATATTTGGAAGGCATGAATGCCAAGGAATGATGAAACACAGGAGATTAAATGAGAAAAAGACATGTATTGTAATAAGGATTGTCATAAAGTGGATTGACACCAACTCCAACAGGAATCTTCATTTTTACCCCCTGCCCTGTCCAAATATGAGCCTATCAAAGGCTGACTAAGTCGGCTTGCCCTGCCACCTGCCACTTGCCTCAACGAAGAAATAATCCCATCAGTCTGGATTTCATGATTTTGAGTTTCAACCAAATGGTCTCAGCGGGAGTTTAGAATAATATTCTGTGTTCTACCCTAAACCATTAGCACCCTGGCTTATACCTATTTGAATTTTATTTTCTCCTTTCGTCCAGCTTCTTTAAATTGCTATTTTTCTCTGTTCTGTTTTCCTCTTATTGGTCTTACTTACACATAGATTTTTTTTGTGTGTTCATGCTTAGCTTTGATTATCCTCATATTACAACTTACCCTATCCATCCTTATGTATGTCTTAGTTAGACTTCTGTATTAATTCCCTGATAAGACTTCATTTGCTGGGTTTTAGGGCAAGTAGCTATAGAGAGGGATATAAGCTATCATGTTACGATTTGGCAACATTTTTATTAATAAAAGTAACAGACATATGAAAAGGATATTGTAATATAACAAAAATGGATCTGTAACTCAGATTCAACAATTATCAACTCATGTTTCATCTTTACCTCCACTCACTCCATATCCTAACCACTTATGTTGAAGTAAATTCTCAACCCAACCTATATACAATCAGTATTCAATTTTTTAACTTATGAATTTTTAAAGAGTTTACATTTTAATGGGTATTCTAATAATGCCAAATTAATTGGTAAATCTCCTGTTGATTTTGCATGTTGGTTTTACATGTTAACCACTTTAACAAGTTATGTTCCATTTTGAATCCCATTTAGACAGCAGAATTAGAATAAAATTAAGTCAAACATTTTAGGAGTTTAATGTTGAACACTCTTATTCCAAAACAGTTACTGCATGTTTGGACAAACTGGGTTGGTTTTTAAACTCAAAATTATATTTCCTCAGTTTAACATCATATGGAATTATATGCTTGAAGAAGAAATTTGCCTTAGAGATACACATGAAAATGGCAATGATTTCCTAGGCTCCAGCATTGCTGAATCAACCAGAGTTAATGAAACTATACAAAAAGAAATTAAAATCATGTTCATTCAGAAATCTTCAAAAATTTCATCAGAGATCTTTTTGTCATAGACTAGCAGGCCTTTTATTTATATTTTCTTCAAAAGGCCATGCTTGTTTCAGAGAGTATCCAGCTGATTTTTTTTTTTTTAACTTCAAAAGGAGGATAGTTTGAGATGCTTTTAATTCCTCCAATACTGGTAGAGGAGGTTACATTTCTACTACTCTCTGAAGTGAGGAGAAAGTCCACATTACAGCCATGAAAACATTTATGTTTATTATTCCATCTGGTAATAAAACATATATTTTGTGTTAGGATATGCTCGTTGAATCTTACTCCCTCTATGCTGGAATTTTATATCTGAAGAAAGGGCAGAAAAACATTAGTAGTCAAAGGAACTTGATTTTGGTATTATGCACTAACTTGTGTGCTGTTGAATTTTGAACAAATTTCTTGAACTCTGAGTATCTGTTTTATCAATTCTGTATTGGGTAAAGCAATATTTACATCATAAAACTTCATAAAATTATGTGGTAATACTTAAACATTTAGAAAACAGCAAATAGTATAAACTAATGATGTAAGAATCATTATTTTGAGGAATATAACAAATTTCAAGGGATCCCCTATCTAGCATTCTGTTTCTCAAGAAGAGATTACTTTTATTGAATAACTAGTATACATCAGGACTTTACTACCTTTTAATGTATGTGTATGCATTCATGTGGTATAATTTGAAGAATAAAACTGAAATGTTAGAATTTTGAGACCCGTTCTACAAATAAAATTAATCCCAAAAAGGTTTAGTTGCTTCCCATCTGTTTTCCACATGGTCATAGGAAACACATTAAAGAGAAAAATACCAACTTTTACTGACCTATTCAGAGTGTTTTAGAAAAAAATAATTGGACTTTAAGATCTTTATATTCTGAGATATTACTATAAGAGACTAAAGATGAGATGTGATTATAGTCACAGAGAATTAAAATTATTTAAGACTTCTGCTTCCAGTTATGATAGAGTAGCTGGCACCAAGCTAATCCTCTTGCCTTAAAAAATTGTAAAGTGAGCAAAAATATTAAACATTTGTTTAAGCATTATAAAAGGAACAAACACTGCAGCTTTGAGAAAATAGAAAGAAACTCAGCAAGGGAACTTCAAATGGTCTTGGCTCTAGGTCTGGGTACAATTTACTGTTAATGGCACAGGGGCCAGGGATCAATCAGAGTATGGCACTACATTGGATTTGAAGTTGTAGAGATTTGAGTTTAGAGCAGCTGAATATGTTGGAATTTGTTGAGTGCAGCTCTGAAAAAGAAGGAGCTATATGGAGAGGATTCACATAATTCTGTGCAAAAGATTGTCATTAATTCTTGGCTGAGGTCTGAACTACGCACACGTAGAGAGGAGTGCACATGGTTTACCAAAGAGTGGTTACAAAAGAACTGAAAGCAGAATAAAAGTAGTGGAAATCAAGCATTGTGAGAAAGTGTAAAATTCCAGTCCACCCATAACCTATAGTACAGACACAAAGTTAACAAGTAATAACATCCTGAGAATCCAGCTGAGACAGGAGAAACGTCTTATATTACAATAAAGGTCCACACTTCAGTAAGTCCTGCACTAGACTTACCTTATTAAGTTTATAGCACTACACGCCTACCTCAAAGGAAAAAAAAAATCCCTCAAAGAAGTAAGCTAACCTACATTTGAGGGAGCTAGAAAGAGAACAAACAAAATACAAAACCAGAAAAAGAAAAGAAGTTTAAGAGAAGGAAAAGCATTTATCATGCACATGGAAGATGAAAGCAAGTTAGAGTAGCAATACTTAGACAAAATTGACTTTAAAACAAAGACTGTAACAAGACAAAGGAGGACGCTATATAAAGGGAACAATCTAACAAGAAGATATAGCAATTGTAAATATTTATGCACCAAAAATGGAAGTACCCAAATAGCAGCTAGTAACAAACACAAAGGAAGTAATCAATAGTAATACAATAATAGTTGGGGGCTTTAAGACCCCACTTACATCAACGGAGAGATCACTCAACAAAAAATCAACAAGCAAACAGTGGCTTGGAATGAGACAATGGACCAGGTAGATCTGACTGATATATTCAGAACATTCCATCCTAAAACAGCAGAATACACATTCTTTTCAAGTCCACATGAAACATCTTCCAGAATAGATCATGTTAGGCCACAAAACAAATCTCAAAAAAAAAAAAAAGTTGTAGCATGCATTTTTTCTGATCACAATGCTATGAAACTATAAATCAACTACAAGAAGAAATCTGAAAAGAGCACAAATTCATGGAGGTTAAATAACATGCTACTAAACAATGAAGGGCTCAACCAAGAAATCAAAGAGGAAATCAAGAAACACACAGAGACAAATTAAAATGAAAACACAATGGTCTGAAATTTTTAGGCTGCAACAAAATCTTCTTGAAGGAAGAGTTTATAGCAATACAGGCCTGCCTTGAGAGGAGAAAAAAAATCCACGAAGAAACAATCTAACCTACACCTGAAGAAGCTAGAAAGTGAACAAAATACAAAACTAGTAAAAAAAGGAAATAATAAAGATTAGAGCAGAAATGCACAATATAGAAATTAAAGAAATAGATTAGTGAAATTAAGGGGTAATTCTTTTAAAAGTTCAACAAAATTGATAAGCTGTTAGCCATAGTCATTAAAAAAAAACTTCGAATAAAATCAGAAAAAAAGAGGAAACATAACAACTGAAATCACAGAAAAGCAAGATATTATACGAATACTATGAAAGATTATTTGCCAACAATTTGAACAACCTAGAAGAAATGGATAAATTCCTAGAAACATATAACCTCCCAAAGCTAAACCAGGAAGAAATAGAAAATTTGAACAGACTGATTACCAGCAATGAAATTGAATTAGTAATCACAAAACTCCCAACAAAAGTCCAGGACCAGACAGATATACAGGTGAATTTTGCAAAACTTTTAAAGCAGAGTTAATACCTATTCTTCAAAAACTATTCGAAAAAATAGAGAAGGAAGGAAAGTTTCAAAAGTTATTCTATGAGGGCAGCATTATCATGATACCAAATGAGATAAAGACACTACACAAAGGAGAACTACAGGCCTAATGAGCATAGTCGCAAAAATATTAGCAAACAATACATTTAAAAAAATCATCCACCAGGATCAAGGGGGATTTATTCCTGGTATGAAAGCATTGTTTAATATTCACAAATCAATCAACAAGATACATCACATTCATAAGAGAAAGGATAAAAAACATGGGCATTTCAACAGATGCAGAAAAAGTACCTTGACAAAATACAACACCCATTCATGATAAAAAAAAAAAAAAAAAAAAAAACCTCAACAAAGTAGGTTTATAGGGAATATACCTTAACAAAGGCCACATATGAAAAACACACAGCTAACATCATCCACAATGGTGAAAATCTGAAAGCTTTCTCCCCAAGATCATGAACAAGACAAAGATGTCCACTCTCATCACTCTTATTCAACATAATAGTGGAATAACTCGCCTCAGCAATCAGACAAGGAAAAGACTAAAAATGGTATCAAAATTGGTAAGGAAGAAGTAAACGTTTCACTATTTGCAAATGACATGATACTATGTATAGAAAACCCTAAGTTTCCACCAAAAAACCACTAGATCTAATAAGTACAGAATGATCACAGGATACAAAAAAATGTACGTATATAAATCTGTTGCATTTCTATTCACTAATAATGAAACAGCAGAAAGATAAATGAGGAAAACAAACTCACATAAATTATATGAATGAGAATAAAATACCTGGGAATAAATTTAACTAAGAATGACAACTTGTGCTCAGAAAACTATGAAATATTATGAAAGAAATTGAAGATGACACAATGATTGGAAACATGGAAACGTATTCCATGTTCATGGGTTGGAAAAACAAATGTTGTTAAAATGTTCATAATACCAAAGCAATCTGCAGATTTATTCTGTTTCTATCAAAATACCAACATCATTTTTCACAGAAATAGAAAAATAATCTTCAAATTTGTATAGAACCACAAAAGACCCCAAACAGATATAGCAATCTTGGAAAAGAGGAAAAAAACTGGATGTATCATAATCCCAGATATTAAGATATACTATAAAACTGTGGTAATCAAAACAGTATGTCACTGGCATAAAAAATAGACACACAGATCAATAGAACAGAATAGACAGCAAAGAAATAAATCCATAACCGTATGGTTAATTAATCTTCAACAAGTGAGGCATGAATATACAATAGGGAAAAGAGTCTCTTCAGCAAATGGTATTGGGGAAATGGACAGCAATATGCAAAAGAATGAAACTGGACCACTTTCTTATTTCATCCACAAAAATAAACTCAAAATGGATTAGAGACCGAAACGTGAGATTTGAAACCATAAAACCCCGAGAAGAGAGCACAGGCAGTAATTTCTTTGACATTGGCCATAACAACTTCCTTCTAGGTATGTGTCCTCAGGCAAGGGGTACAAAAGCAAAAATAAACTGTTGGAACTACATCAAAATAAAATGTTTCTGCACAGCAAAAGAAACAAAACTAAAAGACAACCTACTGAATGGGAGAAGATATTTGTAAATGTCATATCTGATAAAGTTTCCAAATATTAGTTTCCAAATATCTAAAGAATTTGTACTATTCTACACCAAAAACAAAACAAAAACAAACAAAAAACAAATAAGCCAACTTGAAATGGGCAGAAGGCATGAACAGGCATGTCTTCAAACAAGACATATAGATAACCGGCAGACACATGAAAAGATGCTCAACGTCACTCATGATCAGGGAAATGCGAATCAAAACCACAATGAGACATCACCTCATCTATCAGAATGGCTAAAATCAAAAAGGCAAGAAACAACTTGTGCTGCAAGGATGTGGAGAAAAAGGAACCCTTGTGCACTGTTGGTGGGAATGAAATTAGTGTAGCAGCTGTGGAAAATATTATGGAAGTTCCTCAAAAATGAAAAATGGAAATACCATACGATCTAGTAATTCCACTACTGGGTATTTAACCAAAGAATAGGAAAACACTCAATCAAACAGATATACAGACCCCTATGTTTATTTCAGCATTATTTACAATAGCAAAAGTGTGGAAGCAGCTCATATGTCCATCAGTAGATGAATGGATATAGAAGGTATGATTTAAGTATAAAATGGAACATTACTCAGCAACAAAAAAGAATGGAATTTTGTTATTTGCAACAACATGGGTGGATCCAGAGGGTATAATACTAAGCAAAATAAGTCAGAGAAATACAAAAACCATATGATTTCACTCCCGTGTGATATTTAAGAAAGAAATAAACAATGAAATAAAGAAACAAATAAAAAAGACTCTTCACTACAGAAAACAAACTGATAGTAACCAGAGGCAAGGTGTGTGGAAGGAGGGCTGAAATAAGTGAGGGAGTTTAAAATTACACTTATTGTGATGGGCACTGAGTAATGTATAGAATTGTTGATTCACTATAGGGTACACCTGAAAATAATATAACACTGTATATATTTGCAGAGAATATTTTTGCCTAAAAACTCATATAGAATATACCCACGAAACAAGAATTTATTAGCGAATATAGCAAGACAATAAAGTAATAACCAAAAATTGGAAAATATTTTAAAATAACACAGTATAGCATTAAGATTATAAAATTCAGGAAATTACATTTAATAAAGAATCTGTAAGACCTAGAGAAAGAAAACTACAAAATAAACTAAGGAAAAGAATATAGAAGATGAATAAATGTGGACATATGCTATATAAACACATTGGAAAGATATATATTTAAAGATGTTCTTCAAATTCATCTGTAGAATCACCAGAATCCATTTCCAAAATCCCAATAAGATGTTTCTAAAATTTATAATGTAATGCAAAGAATCTAGAACAGCCAGAGGGAGACAGAGAGAGATTGATTGAGAAAGAGAGAGAGACAAAGAGAGTCAAAGAGAAAGAGTAAAATTTGAAGGATAAGCAATTTGACCTCAAACCTCCTATTAATGAAGAAAGTTGCATTGGTTTAAAGAATGGCACACAATTTAGTGAAATATAGATATTATAGCAGTAGCAAATACACCCACACACCATTTAATTTTCTACAATGATAATCCATTGGGAAATTATTTTATCTTCCATAAACCATTTAAAAAATCTATTAGATAATATGACCTTACCTCACAGCGTATGCCAATGTATGGTCATAAATATAAATACTAAATCTAAAGTCTTAAATTTCTTTATAATACCACAGGTTATAGTCACAAGAAAGCAATTATTTCTCATATAGTGCACATACATATACATACATGCATACACACACACACACACACACACACACACACACACACAGAAACCCATTCATGTTTAAAAGGTTAAGTTGTGGCATATATGGTAAAATTGGACTTCATGAATATTAAGAATCTTTTCTTCAAAATATAACTTGGAGAAAATTAAAAGGTAAGCAATAGGGGAAAGGTGTTTGTGGTAAAAATATCTATCAACAAAACTTGTCTCCAGAGTATATACAACAACTCTTCCAATTCAGAGGATAAACAATCCAATAAAAAATGATCAAAACCTATAACAGATATCTCACAAAATATATGTAGAAATGACCAAAACACATATGAAAACATCATTAGTCATCAAATAAATTCAAAATAAAACAATGAAATGTTATTTAGCCAATAAACCCAACAAACTACTGATACAGATAATACAGAAAAGATGCTCAACATATTTATGCTGATCGAAAGAAGCTCCTATGTTGGAAACAAAGTGCACCATTAAATTACAGTTTATTTTTGGTATATGGCAATGTTCTATCATGATACTGGTTTTGAACCTCAACAAAGTCAAACGGTTTTGTCACATGTTACTCACTTCCAAATCCAGAAATTTAGCAGTATGTCAGATTAAATTGCTGGAAAAAACACGCACCTTAGTCATTAAAAACCGATGGGATATGTTTATCAGAATTATCATAATTTTGTTAGTTTATTTAGTAACAAAGCAATATTCATACCCAAATCCTTGACCTTTAAAGCCCATTCTCTTCCTGTTAAGAATAAAAGGGAAATGCCGGAGAGTTCTCACAAATCCCCTAGAGAAGTAATTGATTTCAAAGAATGCACCCAGTTTTTGAAAAGTAACGGGTGATTTTTGCTAGTATTTATAATTGATGGAGGGTGTGGGAGGAGGCAAAATACCACAAGCATGAATGATTTAAGACTGTGAAAAGAGAAAAAGTGGAGAATCAATTCTTCCTGGTCAGTCACGTGTAAAGAAGAGTGTCATTAATATTGCACACTCAAATCAAGGACTAACTTTAGAGCATTTTTATGTCACCAAGATTTCAGATACACTTGAGTCATAACAGTTAGAAATAAATGAGCCACAGTAGATCACAGAGCTCATTCTATGCCACATTCACTTCAATTTTCCTGGGAGCAGATGTATGAATGATCTTAACCAGAAGGCCAGAAAAATACTCCATTTCAGAATTCATGACAGTTATTATAATTTCAAAAAAAGAAACAAAACAGATACCAATAACAGATGGTCAAAAAGTTACTGAGCACATTTTGTGTACAATTGTACTAAGCACCAGGGTATAACTGAAATGACAAAAAGGAGAAACATGGAACATTAAAGCTAGAGAGCAGATAATTTTTAGTGAACTCCATATTTCAACCTTCCATTTGCTTTTAAAATTTGTAAATATGTCACACTACAAATTATTTCATAATTTTAATATAATTTAAATTTAAAAAATATTTTATTACCCAAAGGATTACCTATTTTATCTTGGATCGTATAGCTTTCATCATATTTGTATATTTTATCACTGTTTTAAACCTTAGTTCTAAGTCCCTACATAGCAAATTGTATGCTAAAGTCACACTTGAAATGGAATTAAAGTTAATTTCTCCTGATTCAGAATCACAATTTGTATGTTTGACTACTGAATTTAAGCTGTATGCAATTAAAAGAACCGAATATAGATCCAACACACCTGACATTTCCATAGTTAGTAATTCTAAGGTAGTTTTTTTTTTTTCCCCTCAAGACCTTAAGGTTCCTTATCCTCACTGAAACAAACTAGGGATTTTGTGTTTCCTTGGCCTGCTACCCTATGACAGATGAGGAACCTCAAAACCAAGGACTTAGCTTTATGAGCTTAGACCTCTTTGCTCCTAGAGAAAGCCATTCACTTAGCCTAATACCACGATGAGAAATGTCATTGAATAACATTCTTGATAAAAACTCATGAGGACCTATTTATAAAAATAAGTAAATTAGAGTGTACCTTATTATTTTTTTCAGATAATTTCGTATTTCAAATTTTATAAGTTATAAAAAGAAGTATCCATTGAATTAAAGAACACATGGGTAGTAATTATCAGAAAAAAGTGGAGATATGCCAATGATTATACGTAACTAAAAAAAAAAAAAACCCTCAAAATAATTTTGACAAATGTTCTGGGTTCATTTTTTTATCATTCAGACATTCAAATAATGGGATATTGATTAACATATTTATTTAATACATATGTAATGCTCACAAATTTTCTTTCTCATGGTGAGAAAAATGCAGAATAATGTTATTTGGTCCATTTGCCTTCTGATCAAATAATGATTGGCATGTAAGCTTTTGCTTTCTTCCAAATGGAAGAACACACCTTTTAATTATACAATGAAATGCTTTAATTCCCAGATGGCTGCATCTAAACAACCTCTGAACTAACATTTTAATTTTTTTGCTTAATAGGAAACAACTAATGTGTAGCTCTTCAATGCCTTTTCATTAACAAGGACACATTGTCATTATCAAACTAAATTAGGAGAAATGAAATGATTAAAATAGACTTAAATAGACTTAAAATTCCGAGAATTCAGTCTTCAACTGAAAAGCATGATTCTTCTGAGTTATTCTGCACAATGTTCTTTTAGCTCAGTATTGTTTTTCCTTCTTTCTTTCCTTCTTTCTTTCCTTCTTTCTTTCTTTCTTTCTTTCCTTTTTTCTTTTCTTTTCTTTTTTTTTTTTCTGCAAGTGGCATTGTCTTACCTATCTCTCAGTAATAGTCTAGGTTTGAGAGAGTAGTTCTCTAGATGTTGACAGACTCTCTGGCTAATTGTGTTAGCATTTCCTTAACCAAGCCCCTGCTGATAAAAGGAAAAGACAAAATAGATAAACATTGGTGAATTCTGGCCAAGTTCATTTTCCAGCCTCTCATCTCAGTCAATATTTCCCAGTCCTGATGCTAAAATTACACTTTGTTGGGAACTGATCTCCACTTATTCCCTGTGCAATAAAGTCCAAAGTACTCATGCATGTATTTTCATGTTTATAGATTGCAAATTTCATAATTATTTCTCTTCTTGCTCAAAGAATTGGTATCCTCAGAGATTCCTTAAAGTTTTTCTTTATTAAAAGAAAAAAAAACCTACAAAAAGTTACTCATTTATCTAAATGTCCAGTAGGATTTATACTGAGATTACTTATACTGAGATTAATTTTGTTGATCTTTTTAACTGTCTCCCTATATTCGTAAGTAAGTTCAGTGCCATGGCTTATTTTAATTCTTACAGCACCATCTGCGTCTCTCACCTGAGTAATTGTTACATTTCCCATAGCCCATATATACATGCTTTTAAAAAAATAAATGTTTACTTATTTTTGAGAGAGACAGAGCAGGGAGGGGCACAGAAAGAGAGGGAGACAGAGAATCCCAAGAAAGCTCTGTTCTGCCAGCAAAGAGCTCTATGTAGAGCTCGAACCCATGACTCATGAGATCATGACTTGCCGAAACCAAGACTCAGACTGAAATGACTGAGCCACCCCAGCACCTCTATACATGCTTTAATATAGCTCTCTGACTCTGTGTCACCTCTAGATTGGAGTTATCTTTTACATTGTTTCTTAAGGTTACATTAGAGCATGGATTCTCATTGGAGAAAATGTCACAGTCATAGGAGCCAAAAATGGTTTTAGGGATGAAAATAATCTTCCTCTTATGTATAAACCACAGATATTCAGATAGTGTATATCAGACATACAATATATGTGTTGTATTAAAATTTCTTAGGTATTGATTAAAAGTCTAAAACTTTCCCTTAGAAAGTGATAATGGCGAAGAAAATAATAAGGTTTGAAAAACATTGAGTTACTGTAAAGACCACTCATGTACAATGTTGCTTTATGTGCTCTCTTGGATTGGCAGACTTGAAATCTGCCAGTCATCTAGGATGTGTTTGTAGTCACATATTTACTGCCACGTGGTTCCAAAAGATCCCCAACTATTTGCAATCCCTTGCTTTACTCTAAAACATTATCAAAATTGCCTTAGATTCAAATAATCCCCTTAGATTTAGAGATTGGGAAATCATTGTGAATTAATTAATCCGGTTTATTGCCTCTGATTAACTGAGTTAATAATAATAATAAAAAGAATGATCATTTTTTTTTTTTAATTTTTTTTTTCAACGTTTATTTATTTTTGGGACAGAGAGAGACAGAGCATGAACGGGGGAGGGGCAGAGAGAGGGAGACACAGAATCAGAAACAGGCTCCAGGCTCTGAGCCATCAACCCAGTGCCTGACGCGGGGCTCGAACTCACGGACCGCGAGATCGTGACCTGGCTGAAGTCGGACGCTTAACCGACTGCGCCACCCAGGCGCCCCAAAAGAATGATCATTTTGTCATAGAGGCTGGGAAGCTGGAGAAAATCACATAGAAAACACATAAGAAAATATCAAGCCAGAGGGCTAAGAGAAGCAAGAAATACAGACAAAGCATAATAACCAAAAAGTGCTGGGATAATCTGGTGTTTGGAGGCAAAATAAAGAAAAGGATTTAGTCATTGAAGGATTCAGAAGGAATCCATGGAGCTAAGACAAAATCTTCTTACTGTGAACTATTATTACAGCCCCAAAATATTCAAATGTTAATAAGTCCTTAAAATATTACTAATCCATCAGTTATTTGCATTAACACCATTGGTCCAAGTAGTAGAATGGTTCTTGTAAAAAAAAAAAAAATTCTGGGACAAAACAGGTCAAAAGAGTTTTGGCACTGAACCATAAATCTTCAGTTTATCTAAATTGGAAATGTTGGAAAAATATTTGATTTCATATTGAGTTCTTTTCTGAAGACAGTCAAGAAGCATGAGGGACAGTGAATACTAGCCACGCTGAGGCAGATGCTCAGGCAGCTGTGCATTAAAGAGCTGGCCAGTCCCAGGTGGAGGATAGCATCATGGATCATGAGGCAATCACTCTTTTTTTCAATAAATTGCTCTTGTACTGGGTTGCTCTTAAATTATCCCACCGTGAAAACAAGTCCTATACAGTGAGGGGAAAGGCCCTGTGATAATTTCTATAGCACAATCTGAGACTCATTTTTGACATATAATTTATTTCTTCCTGACATGATATTTGGATGATTGCCAGAGACCATGCAACATGTGCATTCAATGTAGAAAGGACAGCTGCTAGGATATCCATTTTCATTGTCCCTCCAGAACCAAAGAGAAATAATCAGCCATCATTTTAGTAAGTTAAGAACAGGAACATATGTATACTTTTGAAAAAAAGTACATCAACACAACTCAAAGAATTTGTGTTCTCTCTGTTCACTTTACTATTGGCCCTGCTCAATCCTCCCTAGATAGATGGTGGCAATAAATGCTTTATAGGATTTCTCCCACCCCTTACTTTCCCCATCCTAACCTACTCTGCAAGAAGTCCTAGAATGCACTTTCTAAATATCAATCTTTCTCAAAAACCTGTAGCCACTCCCATTTCATATGATTGAATTAAAGGTCTTCACTGATATTCACCCACTGCATTATGATCTGTATCTATCTGCCTAGTTGTAACTGGTACTTCTTAATTATATGAGCACGTTGTTCAAAATAAATGATCTACTATTCTCTAGGCATACCAGAGATTTTATTATTTTCATACTTCTGTTCATATTCATTTTCTGCCCTCTCAAAGACATTCTCTATTTGGCATATGTAAAATATCATTTGACATGTAACAATTTATAACTGTTGTTTTTACACCTTTCCAATTTTTGGAAATATCTAACTCTACAGCTTATTTTCTTAATTGATTCATTGCATTTATTAATTTACTTGTTAAGTGTGAATTACTCTAGAGTAAATGCTGTGACTTTCTTTTTACATTGTATTCTACATGGCTCCACAAGGAGTCTGGTATACAGGCAGAGTTAGAAATAGTTGGTAAATTGAATTGAACTGGCAAGTTACTGGACATATGTATAAGGGGTTTATGCTCTTTTCACCTGCATCATCCCTTCTCTTTCTGGATGACAATAAAGTGACAAAGTCAGCCAGATAAACTTTAGGATCACTTGATTCTCCAAGAATTTGAAAAATGTAGCTGTTAGGAAATAGCATTTTGTTCATGACCTCTTTTGTAGTTTTATAAACTCTCTCCCGACAAGATCATAGCCAACATCGTTCTGCACACTCACACCATTATATTTCACACGAAATAGCGTACATATTACAAATTCCAAAGCCTCAAATACTATACTGGTATAAGAGCTTTGGCTGATGACTTTACATCTAATTATAATTGCACAACGCATTCACTTAGCCAGCTATTGAGGACATGTCTTGAGTCAAGCACTCTGCTGAAAACTGATGTGATAATGATGAATAAGCAGTGATCTGTGCCTTATGGGAAACTCAGAGTCTAAGAGATAGAAGCAGAGCTTATATATGAGTAATCACAACACAATGCAGTGAGGTCTATATGGATAACTTTACTGAAGAGTTAGTAACAGAGAAGCTCTTACCTGAAATGCTCAGGGAATGTAGGAGATCTAAAGAAGGAGCTTCACATGATCTTGAAGAAATAGAAAAACTCAATTTGGCAGTCCCAGCCATAAAGGGGTTTCAGCCCAAAATATTCTGATATTCTTTTTATATTCTGATATACAAAGATATAATTATAGTAGTGATCTTGTGAAACATGCTTTCCACCAAGTGCAAAAGACATATGAATCAAATTGTTTTAAAAATGAAAATATTTTCTATTTTAGGTAAAAACTCAGAGGTATAGCAGGTACCAAATTTTTTAACTCAGAAGCTCAAAATATGTTATCAGGAACCACGCTTCTTTATGTCTTTTACCACCATGATTGTTTCAGACTAAGACTAGTTCACCGTATGATTGAGAAATTTATCAGTGTTCATTTTTTTTAAAAAATGCATTTATCATAAGCTCTAAGTACTTATGATTGTTTTTTTCTTTTTAGGTTGATTTTAACCCTGCAATCGCTATGAATGTTTCACCTATAGTCACTTGCCCCTAGAAACAGTGTTTAGGCCTCTACAAACTCCTGATCCAATAGCTCAGAGAGATAGGTGAGCGCCAACAGCAGTTAGGGTCAAGAAAACTAAAAATCCAAAGGATTCTAATGTTTCTCCAGGTTTGAAGCTGACAACTACACTCGTGTGCTACTCACACGTCAGAGACATCGTCAACTTTACAATCTGCTATTTCCTAGAACACACTTTGGAGGGTGACGGCCCAGCCTTTACTGGACATCCACTGGTTCCTAGTATATTACGGCATAATTTATCCTTATCGTTAAAATCGCTTATCACTTGAAATACAGTGTATTTTTTCTCATCCTTTTGAGTTAGAAAATATAGCTTCACAGCTAAATTCTACTGAGTTTTATTTGTAATTTTTCCTTCTTCCCAGGCTGATAAAGTAGCAGGTTAGGATAAAAGAATTCTTTTGAATTATTTTCTATTATCTCTCATTTTCACACTTCTCCATGAAAATTCATTTATAACTAGACTATTTTAACAAGTTCTTGTTTACCTGTCAATATATTACTATCATATTAAAATGAGAAAAAAAAACATACCTATCATTATTTAAAATGGATCCATCCGTTCAAATTTTTACACAGGGATGGAATACATTATTCAGGTAATGCATCATTCAAAATATATATGTTCTTGATTTCTTTCCTCAGTCAATGGACTTGTCTTTCTGGCATTTATGTCCTTGTACTGAGTTAGGGATTTTAGTGAGATAAATGATGTTCTCTCTAAAAATTGTTTAAGCTAGAAATTTAGACTTTAAAATAAAATATAAACATAAAATCATCTGGAAAGTAAGCTTAGCCATTAGTGTTGCCGAATAAAATATACATAGTGGAAGGCACTCAAATATGAATTGTTGACTTGGATATCTGAAAAATAAAAGTGAAATTACTATTCATCATGAAAATAAAACTAAATACATTGCTATGTTCCTGTAAGAGTTCTACACAATATAACCCCTTGCCAGCGTAATCCTAGACCAAGTTTATTTCCATTACTCCAACTATGACAGAGAAAATCCCAAGCCAGGATTCAGAATCCTTGTGCAACTTTGCTAAATATCCTCTCTGCATTTCAGATTTTTTTTTATCTCTATAGTAAATGTGTAGCATATTTGGTCCCTGGATTTCTTTTTAACTAAGAATCTTAGAATGTGTTTTTGATGGCAAGATTTAGTTATTTAGCTTATAAAATTTTCATAATCAATTAAAAAATCATTGATAAGCACAACTGAATTAAATAGATGTTAGTAGAATAAAATCTGTAGTTTTTCTTTTTTTTATTTTAATTTTTTTTAACGTTTATTTATTTTTGAGACAGAGAGAGACAGAGCATGAATGGGGGAGGGTCAGAGAGAGGGAGACACAGAATCAGAAACAGGCTCCAGGCTCTGAGCTGTCAGCACAGAGCCCAACGCGCGGCTGGAACTCACGGACCGTGAGATCATGACCTGAGCCGAAGTCGGACGTTTAACCGACTGAGCCACCCAGGCGCCTCAAATCTGTAGTTTTTCAACACTTGTGTTTTGTGTTTCTTTTTTACATCTTGCCATTGTTATATAATTTTAGGTGCAGTTTTACTGAAATATTATTGAAATTTAACATTTTAGTTTAAATGTATATATATGTATACATATATGTGTATATTTCAAAATGATTACCAAAATAAGTTTAATGAACACCGGTCATATTGTATATTTACACAATTTTTCATCTTCTGTTGAGACTTTTAAAATTCACTCACCTAATAATTTTATTTAAAAAATTTTTAATTTGAGTTTAGTGGACACACAATGTTACGTCAGTTTTAGGTGTACAACATAATGATTCAACGTCTGTATGTTACGCTATGCCAACTACTGGTATAGCTATCATCTGTCACCATACAGATTAACCAAGGAGGTAAACGACCTGCATGCTGAAAGCTATTCAACATTGATGAAAGAAATTGGAGACGACACAAGCAAGCAAATGGAAAGATACAGCATGTTTGTGGATCGGAAGAATTACTATTGTTAAAATCTCTATACTATCCAAAACAATCTATAGGTATTTTGACAGTCCCTATCAAAATACCAACAAAATTTTTCAAAGAATTAGAATAATCCTAAAATGTGTATGGTACCACAGAAGACCCCGTATAACCAAAGCAGTCTTGAGAAAGAAGAACTTGAAGTATTACAATCCCATATTTCAAGATATGCTACAAAGCTCTAATATTCAAAACAGTATGGTCCTGGCATAAAAATAGACACATTATCCAAAGAAACAGAATGGAAATCACACAAATAAATCCATTATATACAGTCAATAAATGTCTGACAAAGGAGTCAAATATATGTAATTGGAAAAGACAGTCTTTTCAGTAAATGGTGCTGGGAAAGCTGGACAGCTACATTCCAAAGAATGAAACTGGACCAGTGTTTTTGTTTCTTATTTTTTCCACATCATATACAAAAATAAATTCAAAATGGATTAAAGACCTAAACATGAGACCCAAAATAATAAAACTTCTAGAAGAAAATATAGGCAGTAGCCTGGTCATTAGCTGTAGAAACCTGTTTCCAGTTATATTTCCTAAGCAAAAGAAACAAAAGCAGGATATAAATTATTGGGACTACATACAAATAAAATACTTTTGAACAGTGAAGGAAACCATCAACACAACCAAAAGACAACCTACTGAAAGGGAAAAGATATTTGCAAATGATATATCCAATTAGGGGTCAATATCCAATTATATAAAGAACTTATACAACTCTACACCAAAAAACCCCCACAAAAATCCAATTAAAAAATGGGCAGAGGATCTGAATAGACTTTTTTCCAAAGAACACATGCAGATGGTAAACGACCACAGTAAAGAAAATCACCAAGAAAAAATAAAGGCAACTTACTGAATAGAAGTTATTTGCAAAAAATATATTCAATAAGGGGTTAGTGTCCAAAATATATAAAGAGTTTATACAAATCAACACTCCAGAAAACAAAAAATATCATTAAAAATGGGCAGTTTGAATAGACATTTTTCAAATAAAAAGACATACAGATGGACAAAAGACACCTGAAGAGATGCTCAACATAACTAATCATCAAGGAAAACAAGTCAAAACCAGAATGATGTATCACCTCACACCTGTCAGAATGGCTACAATCAAAAAGACAAGAAATAACAAGTGTTGGGGAGGATGTGGAGACAGAGGAACCCTCACGCACTGTTGTTGAGAATATAAATTGGCACAGCCACTGTGAAAAACCTTGTGGACGTGCCTCAAAAAATTAAAAATAGAAATACCATATAGTTCAACAATTCCAATACCAAGTATTTACCTCAAGAAAATTGGAACATTAATTCAAAAAGATACATGCACCCCTATGTTCACTAAAGTGCTATTTACAATAGGAAAGATATGGAAGCAACCTAAATATCCATTGGTAAATGAATGGATAAAGAATATATGGAATATGTGTGTATATATACATATATGTGTGTATACACACGCAACGGGATATTATGCAGTCAAAACAAGAATGATATCTTTCCGTTTACAACATAAATGGACCTAGAGGTATCATGCTAAGTGAAATTAGTCGGAATGAGAAAGAAATACCATATGACTTCAGTCCTATGTGGACTATAAAAAACAAAACAAATGAATAAACAGAAAGCAGAATCAGACGTATAAATGAAGAACACAGACTAATGGTTGCCAGAGGGAAGATTAGGGGGATGGGCAAAATGGGTAAAGAGGAGTGGGAGACACAGGCTTGCACTTATGGAATAAATAAGTCATGCAAATAAAAGGTATAGCATAGAAAATATCATCAATAACACTCTGTTTGGACTCTGTTTAAATTTATATGAGATATATACAAAAGCTTTAAGCTTGTCTTATCTTTCTGCATGGAAACAAATAGCTTTCTTTGTCGTTTCTAGTGCTCAAAATATCTCCCCCACTCTGTTCAGTGGTGTCAGAAATTTGATTTTTAGTATATAAGTCTTGGTGTTTAGGTTTTAAGTCTATTCTTAAAACACAAATTTCACTGAGATATAATTTTAGGGTGTCATCTTTATTTCAATACTATAATGCAATATATTTTCAGGTTCCATTTAAATTAAATGCCTTGACTCCAAGGACCACAGCCACCGCAATGATGAATACAAGAGATGGAAGAGACAGAGAGGGAGGAAGAGAGAGAGAGAGAGATTTTGAGAATGATGAAGAAATCAGCTAATACATCAGTTCCATTAAAAATCATTCTAGTAATGGAGCACCTGGGTGGTTTGGTTGGTTAAGCGTCTGACTTTGGCTCAGGTCACGATCTCACGGTGTGTGAGTTCGGGCCCTGCATCTGGCTCTGTGCTGACAGCCCAGAGCCAGGAGCCTGCTTTGGATTCTTTGTCTCCCTGTCTCTCTGCCTTTGCCCTGCTCATGCTCTGTCTTTCTCTCTCAAAAATAAATAAACGTTAATTTTTTTAAAGAAATAATTTTAGTAATATATCAGCCCTATTAATATTTATTAGTAATATTAGTAATCTTCGATGTGTATTAATATGTTAATTATTCCATAATAAATTGACATGGCAACCAGTGGCATGAAGCACAAAATAGATAAATTCCATAACTGTAGATAATGTAGTCATAGCATGTGATAAAGTTTTAGGTCTCTGAGCAGGTCTCTGAGGTATACGAGGTATATGAGGTCTCTGAGCAGGCAGATCAACACTCCTTCCAATAGTTGGTAACGTGAAAATGGACAGTTTGTGCAACTGGCCTCAAAGATAGATGGAAGCAATGACACAAATGCCATCACTCTTGCTTTCATCTCAACTACTCTCAAAGTTGTCAGCATCATTCTCTCTGACCCACTTTTCCAATGATTGGAACCCTGGCCCTCAACATCTTACCTTATGAGACACCTTATGACACATGTGAAAGTCCAAATAAATTACCCCGATTAGCTGGCTTGAATTGTAAATGTATCCTTACGACAGGAATGGTGTAGTACTATGACTGACATTACTGTTAACTGTTCGTATGGCCATGGGATGGAATGGCATGCTTCCCACCATGTACAATTCCAGGTTTAAAGGATATATGAGTAAGTCACAGGAATAAAAAGCAAATGGGACAGATGGTAGCTAGCTATACTTACAGCGAACATGGTATAATGTATAAACTTGTCAAACGACACTTGCAAAAAAAAAAAAGGAATAAAAATAAATGAAGATATTTATTAAAAGAAGTATTGAAGAAGAGAAAATAAGAAATATCCACCCTAAGTAGGAAGGCTTTATCCTGAGAATTGGACAGCAGTGAGAAATCCAAATTATTATCAAATCACTAACTCCCATTTGTATGGTAATAATTTACTACTATAAAATGATAATCTTATTTTGAAAATTATAATTAACGCCTGATTCTGAAGAAATCATGCAGTAGTCTTTCAAATAATTAAAAGGCATTTATTCCTGTTAACTATTTTTCATGTGGATTGCTTTCTTTTCTTATAGCCTTTCTAAACAAAATATTCATTTCTTGATGTGTTTGTTCTCTCACCCCAACTCAATTAAAAAAATACCTGAATTAGAAACAGGTGATCTGAACTCTGAAAGACAGCTTTGTGATTTAAGTAATTTACTTCAACTTTCTACCCACTAATTTTTCATCTTCCTACCCACCACATTATGCATCTCCACAGGAGGCTGATATGGACTACTCAAATCAAAAGGCAGAACTGAGATGCTCAGACCTGGATGACAGACATAACTATACAAAATTTTAAGGCTTTTGTTTGTATTTTTAAATTACACTTAGAAGGGTATTAATCGGTCTATATTTATCTCGCATCAGCACGTCTATTTTTGTTAATGATACTGTGAGATATATTTGTTTGCAAGAAAAGACATTCCTTTGAAAAAGCAGGTTATAAAACCAGAGGGCAGATTTTGGCTTCTGGGAAGAGGTAATAGACATGTTTTTCCTATTCCTCCTGCTAAGTACAACTAAAAACCTTGAATATAATACATAAAACAAGGATAAGATGAGTATGAAAGCTGGAGAGAAGGCAAATTGTGTAGGGACCTCAGGATCCAAGGAATAATCCAGTGGTGTTTCTCCTTTATCTTTGCATTTTTCCGCAGCTTTACTGAGATATTATTGACATGTAACATATGCAAGGTTAAGGTGTAAAATGTGATGATTAGATATGTGCATATATTGCAAAATGATTACCAAAATAAAATTAGTTAACATCTCTATTCCCTCACATAATTACGATTGTGTGTGTTGGTAACATTTGAAATTTGTTCTCTTAACAACTTTCAAGTATATAACAGAGTTGTGTTAATTATACTTGCAATGCTGTCCATTAGATCACTTGATCTTATGTATCTTACAGCTGGAATTTTGTACCTTTTGACCAATATCTCTCCATTTTCCCCTCACCTCCCCCCACCCTTGTTGAACACCTTTATACTCTCTATTTCTCGGAGTTCAGCTTTTTAATATTCTGTATATAAGTGAGGATATATCGTATTTGTCCTGTCACTTGGCATAATGCCCTCCCTCAAGATTTATCTGTGTTTTTGCAAAATATAGGATTCCCTTTTTTGTTTTTTTGTAACTGAATACTATTTATATCCACACCACATATTCTTTATGCATTCCCCCATTGATAGGCATTTAGGTTGTCTTGGCTATTATGAATAATGCTGCAGTAAACATGAGGGATACAGATAGATCTTTAAGATAGAGTAGTCATTTGCTTTAGATATACCCAATATTGAGACTGTTGGATTATGGTAGTTCTAATTCTTGAGGAACCACCATCATGTTTTCCAGTGTGGCTATACCAATTTACATTCCCATCACCAAGGCCCAAGGATTCATTTTTCTCCACTTCCTCACCAACAATTCTTGTTTTTGGTCTTTTTGACTGTAGCCATTCTACTAGATGTGAGGTGATATTTCATGGTTATTTTGATTTACATTTCCCTGGTGATTAGTGATGTCCATCATCTTTTCATATAGCTGCTGGCCATTTGCATGGCTTCTTTGAAAAATGTCTCCTGAAGTCCTTGGCCCATTTTTTATTTTTTTTATTTTACTTTTCTTAACGTTTATTTATTTTGAGACAGAGAGAGACAGAGCATGAATGGGGGAGGGGCAGAGAGAGAGGGAGACACAGAACCGGAAGCAGGCTCCAGGCTCTGAGCATCAGCACAGAGCCCAGTGCGGGGCTCGAACTCACGGAACGTGAGATCGTAACCTGAGCTGAAGTCGGACACTTAACCGACTGAGCCACCCAGGTGCCCCATTTGCCCATTTTTTAAATCTGTTTTTCCCCCACTATTGAGTTGTACGAGTTCATTACATATTTTGGATCTTCATCCCTTATGAGATAGATGATTTGAGAATATTTTCTCCAATTCTACAGATTGCTTTTATGTTGGTGATTGTTTCTTTTGCTGTTCAAAAGCTTTTCAGTTTGATGTAGTGGTACATATTTACTTAAGATTTTGTTGATTGTAGTTTTAATGTCATATCCCCAAAAATCTCAAGAAGATTTTCTCTATATTTTGTTCTAGTAGCTTTACAGATTCAGGTCTTACATTTATGTCTCTTTTTTTCTATTTTGAGCGAATTTTTATGAGTAGTATAAGATGGGGGTTTAATTCCATTCTTTTGCATGTGGTTATTCAGTTTTCCCAACACTATTTGCTGAAGAGACTATGCTTTCCCCATTGTATCTTCTTAGCCCTCTTGTAAAATATCAGTTGACTGTGAATGAATAGGTTTAGTTTTGGGTTTTCAATTCTGTTCCACGGGCCTATGTGTGTTTATCTATGTCAGTACCATACTGTTTGCTGACTACAGCTTGGTAATAAACTTTGAAATCAGGAATCACTATGTCTTCAGCTTTGTTCTTAGAATTGCTTTAGTTATATAAGTACTTTAGTGGCTCCATATAAATTTTAGGATTTTTTTTCTATTTCCATGGAAAGTGTTATTGTAATATTGACTGGGATTGCGTTAAATCTATAGGTTACTTTGGGTCATATGAACATTTGAACAATATTAATTTTTCCAATCCATGAACACGGAGTAGCTGTGTTTTTTATTTCTTTCACCTCATTGGTTAAATTTATTGCTAAGTATTTCTTTTTGATGTTATTATAAGTTTTATTTCTTCTTCAGATAGTTTGTTATTAATGTATAGAAAAATCATTTACTTTTGTAATTTGACTTTGTATCCTCAGCTGGTCTATCATTAATACCTGTGTTATCACAACATTTTTTTGTCTACTTATGCTAATTACTTAACTACTTTACTATTTTACTACTTTACTACTAATTTGATTACAAGGCAGGAGTTTTTGCAATTTTTATGTAACTATTAAAAAAAATAAATAAATAAAACTAAGACCGGAAACAAGTTCTCAAAGTTGTCTAATCTTAGCCTGCCAACTGTGGGAAAACAAGTTGTGTAAGAAATATTTAGGTGGAACAAATTTAAAGCCAGGAAGAAACTGAATAACTCATATATATTCTATATCAGAAGCAAATCACTGTCGTATAGTTTTCACATGTATTCTTTAGTTATTTCAGTTAATAGGAAAACATGAAATATCAGAAAGCAGCATGTTAACTCACTTATTACAAATCACTTTGAATTTACCAAACAGTGTTACTTTGGAATATAGGATGAATCATCTTTCTTTTTAAACATCACTACAAATGTTCATCAATTCTAGACTCCCAGTCATACAATTACCCCTGCTATGCCTGATGAATAATTTATGCAGATTAAAAGAGAAAGAACAGATAGGAAAAAATATGAGAAAACGACAGTGCATAAGTGCAGTCTAAATACATATGGGTTTCGCATGAAACGTTTTAAAACACAACACATGGCAATTTTAAGACAACAATCACTTTTCTAACTTGTGAGTGAGTATAAGCAACGTAAGGCCATGGCCATTAATTTAAAATTAGTCAGAATTAGATCCTATTATTACTAAATCCTATTTAATTAGGTCAGGAAGTTGCATAGATAAGCCAGAGGCTCAGAAGCTCAGAACAGTATTATCATAAAGTTCCACTAACCTATAGAAATTAAATAGCAATATCCGGAGACACTGGATAATACCGAGTTAAAGGTATATGTGTCCATGAGGATTTGACTCCTGTGTTTTTGTAAGGACTTTTTAGAGATTCATCAAGTGATATATAACTACACAGATTTTTAATGTAAAATATTTATATCTTCTTCCTCAGAATTTTACCAATAGAATTGCATAGAGCTATTATAAGTCATTCTTACTTGTTATCACCTTATCCTTTACGACTCTATATTACATAATATTCATTGAATTGTTCTGAGTACTTGAGAGTTTATGATCTTGATTATCTTTCAGTTTGACTTTTTTCATTACTCCCAAACAAAGACAAATTTTAGGAAAATATAATTTAAATGTAAAAATAGGCGTATTTTCAAAAATTGTAATTTAAATGCTCATGATTTAAAATTGTAATTTCTTCTATTTGTGCTTTTTCTCTATGTATTTGATAATCAAGACTTCTTTCTTCATAAAGTAGAAATATAAAGCCTTGTGCTACATGGTCATTTGGGAGTTCCAATTAGTTCATAGCCTGATTATAGTTATCCTTTTTTTCTTCTTTTTAAGAAGAATAAATTAAGTTTTCTTTGCCTTAGGCAGGGTCTAGAGGAAATGATGTGAATATACACCCATTTTATTAAAAAGGACTCAGAACCATTCTACATCAGATGAACATATGTAGGTGAATAATGTTGCCCTACTACAGTAACCATGTGCATGCTGGAGAATTTTGTTAATTGATAATAGCTCCATGTTTTATTGTACAAATGTGTTTTGCATTCAGCAAAACTGCCAAGCTTCAAGAACATAATAAAAACTGATCTCTACAAAAATATTCTAATAATAATTCCAGTCGTGGTCAAGTAGCCTAAGGGAGAAAATATCTATGGATGTCATGGGTGCGTATCATGTGTATGTATAATGATCTTTCCGTCAACACTTTAAAAACGTTTTAGCAAATAATTGATGTATCTATTCATCTATCTATAACTATATCCCATTTGTTTATTTATTGATATGTTCATAGCTACCTTTCTTTTATTTTCACAGGAAATACTCGCGTACATGCAAAGGAGAGTGGTCCCATGGGGCACAGGTAAAATTAAAAACCATGCAGAATATCACTATTTTAAATTAAAATACCTATCCAAAATTGAACTAGATTGAGTTTGCTTGCAATTTACAGCATGCAACTGGTAAGGGTTTTAATGATAGCACTTCAGGAGTGGGTGAAGATGAAAAGCATCTGCTTTTGGGTAGCCTCCTGAGACACATGATTCAGCCACTTTGAGCCAAGTGCTTCTTCTCTTTCCCTTTCTTAAGAGAAAGCTACAGTTTCTGCCAAATAATGGTAAACTAAGGACATTTTTCTCTATCCCTAGGGGATATCATAAAGAAAAGATCATTTTCATTCTCTCAGTTATGAAACAAATTATTTTGGGAAGTAAATTACATTTTTACTTTTTTCCTAAATACGCTGCTGCAATATGGTCAGGGTAGTGTCATGCTTTTCTTTTTTTTTGCCCCCCAAGGGAACAAAGACTTTTAGAGATTATGGAAAGCTGTTACAATGTGAGCAAGAACAAACAAAACAAAACAAAACAACTCACCCAATTTCAGAACTAAACACTAAAAATGAGAGAACTTTTAAAAACATAATGAAATGTCTTTCATACATTATCATCATCTATACACACGTTGATATTTATTCACCATTCTCCGAGTTTGATGTTCTTTGAGTTATAATGCGTCATCCTGCCCAATTAAAAAAAATAACTTCTGCTACATCTTATAAACTATGAAATCAGGATTAACAAATGGAGTAAATATCATTGAGCACTGGGGATCACTGCGGGTATATATAGTTCATGAATCTCAATAAAATGTTAAGTCCAAATTAATCTAATAAAACATCTTACATGAACTGGCTTTAAAGAATATGCACTTAAACATTCAAAAGAGAGTTCTAATCAGAAGACTGCTTGCTCTCTTAATGGTTGCTGAGTGCAGATTATGATGCTATGCATCACAAAAGATCTCGCTGACCTGAGTATTTGAGGGTAGGCCTGGAACCTAGGAAATGACTTTAAAAGACGCCCTCATCTCTACTATTTCTCAAATTACTAGCAGTTTCCACAATATATGTCTTGTTTATTGTGATGAAAAATACTGCATTTCCATAAAGTTTATTATGATTATTTCTTGTTAATATAACTATGTTATTAGGCTTAACACATTGAGCCTATAAATTTGAGATGGGGCATGTAGATTATTGGACAACAGGAGAATGGGAGACAAGCAAGTATGTTCTCTTGATAGGGGTAGGGAGAAGGTAGGGAGAAGAGTTTTGCACCACTATGTATCTCTTAGTAGATCGGTTCAGAGACACTATTCCAGGGGAGAAGGCTGGAGAACCAAAGGCTCAAAATAACCAGGAAAAGTTGCATTGAGAGAGCAGCATTAAAAAAAAAAAAAAAAAAAAATGAGGCTTGTGATTAGAAATACATCATATATAACAACTTGACTTGTCTAGTCCTTATTATTATTTTAGGGGGAGGGTAGAGGTATTGTTCATGAGAGTATTCCGATTTTCTTCACTTTCATGCATACTGCAGTCAGACTCTTCCTTTTGCTCCCACTCAGAACGCACACGAGTTGTTTGGTTTTTCCTAGAACCATGATCCTCTTTAATCTTTTACTGTTTGTTTGTGGTTATAACAAACCAGATTTATCTTTCGAGATAAATTTGTTTTGGATATTTTATAGACTGTCTTGGTATAAGGTGAACTTTCTCTCAAAAATCCCTTCAGATTTTACTACATATACTAGCCATTGTTTTCTTTTAGCAGCTTAATCAACAAATGTATCACTGTTAAAGTAAGTCCCCAGTTAAATAACTCCCTTATAGAGTATATTTTATAGTGAGTGATAAAATATTTATTTTGGTTTATGTTATGAATACACAAAAATTACTAATTTAGCTGTGCATTCTATTAAAACTTAGATATTTTTCTCTTTTGTTTTTATCAGAGATTTGATTACATCTCTTGGAAATAATGAGTAAATATTTTATGTGATTGTCCCTTTGTGTGTTTAAATGCTCCAAGAAACTTTCCATTTTTGGGAAAGCAATCAATAACATAAGTAAATAGGCTTAAAGGAAAAAATGCTTTTTATGCTTAATACTTTGGAATGTTAAAGTTTCATCATACTTACTTTAAATACATAATCTCTAAATTCATTTGTTACTTAAAATATTTTTTTGAGAGAGAGAAAGAGAGTGAGTGTGTGTGTGTGTGTGTGTGTGTGTGAGAGAGAGAGAGAGAGAGAGAGAATCTTAGGTGGGCTCCACCCTGAGCTTAGAGCCATGTGGGGCTGGACACAGGGCTCTATCTCACCATCATCAGAACATGACCTGAGCTGAAGTCAAGAATCTACGCTTAACTGACTGACCTATCCAGGCACCCCATTTGTTACTTAAAATTAATGTACTTCCTGAAGCACGGGGGGCGGCTCAGTTGGTTAAGCATCCAACTCTTGACTTCGGCTTAGGTCATGTCATCACAGTTCTTGAGTTAGAGCCCTGTATCAGGCTCTGCACTGACAGCACAGAGCCTGCGAGAAATTCTCTCTCTCCTTCTCTCTGCCCCTCCTCTGGTCATGCTCTTTCTCTCTTAAAATAAATAAATAAACTGTGAAAATATTTTACAAAATCAATCTACTTCCTTAGAATTTGCATTTTCATACAAAAATAGATGTATAAAATTTATTCTACCTATAGTAAGGATAGTACAGACAAAAGTGCAGACATTATAGAAATTTTAGAAATAATACAAACATTTTTGAAAACCAATATACAAAATATACACATTGTACGTACATACACACACTGATGACAGGGGGAGCATAATCAGTGGATGAATCAATCATGCCTAAGTATATCTTATTACTATGTCCTCCCAGAGCCTAAATTCTTTATTAAAGGAATACTTCCAGACAATTACATCATTCTATGACCATGTGCCTTGGTTATATAAAAGTCAAAATGTTACATCTGAAAGGAAATTAAATTGTCCCATTGTTTCCAAAAACATTTTGCTGCAAGTTGAGAATGACTAACAAATGCTTATGAAATGATTTGCATGTATTTACGTTGTTGGAGAAAAGCAGACTCTAAATGCCTTGAGTATACTTCTTATCTCAAATGTGTTTATTCTACACATTAAGATACTTCTAAAATATACCTTGGCACACATCAATGGAGATCATAAATCCTAATAATTGTACTGAATATAAGATTAAGTGTACTGAATGACATTCACTTCCACTTAACTTTATTTCTAAAATTTTCTTCTATATGAGAGACAATTTCCTCTAAGTAAAATATTTAATATTAGCTATGCTCTTTATTCAGTTGCAGTTAATTAATTGCCTTACAAAGGACTTGGATCTGGTTAGTACCAGTTTATGGCTTTTTGGTAAAATCAGTCAGTTGTAGAAGAAGGGAATCATTTTGTTGTAAATAAGCGAAGGTCACAAATCTATCCTAGCTCCTTCAGCAAAGAAAAGGGTATTTAGACCTTTTGCAGCTGTTTGAAAATTGTATAAATGTCTTTAATATTAATGTGCTTCTCCTTCTTTTAGCATTCCTCAGAGAACCTAATACAGAGGTCAGTTCCTCTGCTTCTGTAATGAAACATAGTCTTGTTAAATGTTGTGTAAAACTACATCTTTTGTCCTTTCTCCTTTCCTGCAACCAGAACTCAAACTGAAGCATACATACTTCCTAAAACCTAGATAAATTCACCAAGGTAGGGCAATTATATTATGAAACCTAGAATTTAAGTGGTATTTTTAGGGGCACCTGGGTGGCTCAGTTGGTTAAGCATCCAACTTTGGCTCAGGTCATGATCTCGCAGTTCATGAGTTCGAGTCCCATGTCGGGCTCTGTGCTGACAGCTCAGAGCCTGGATCCTCCTCAGATTCTGTGTCTCCCTCTCTCTCTCTGCCCCTCCCCTGCTCACGGTCTGTCTCTGTCTCTCAATAATAAATAAATGTTAAAAAATTTTTTAAAGGTAAATCGTATTTTTATAACAAACTGAAAGTATAATATATAAAGCATAGTATATGCTAAATCACAGTTAAAATATTCAAAATGAAATGGTGAATTAAGAAAAGTTGCAAAATGATGAAAACTAAAGGAAGGTGTATACCAAAATTGTTGGTTACGGATATATTATGACAAGATTGAATCATGAAACAGTTACACCTGTTTTTTATTCTGTGTGTGTAATCTGTGGTTCGCCTAGCGAATTCTAAAATAATAAAATACTGAGAAGCTAATAGGCAAAGATAAAAAGGCAAGTCTTCAATTAACCACTCAAAAATATTTATTGGGCACTACATGCACCTATGAGCATCATGATTTGGAAGTGTAATAATATTTAACTAGCATTATTGATGGTGACACTTTCCAGACCATCTTCTCAAGATTGTCCTATCATGAGGTATTATGTAGAAAATAGGTTTTAATAATATTTTTTAAAGTCTACTTAAAGTTTTGGAGAAATTATTTCATACTCAAGAACATTTTCCTGTGTTAACAAACAATTCAGTTTCTAAGAAGAATAGAGGAATATAAAATATTTTTTAAATTGCATGAATAGGAACTTTTTCATATTGTTTAAGATAGAATTTATTAACTGTGGTACCAGTGCTCCATGAAGAGAATTTCCATTGCTATAGACCAAAATATTTGATTTTTCACTATTCATCTGGATGTTTAAGGTGATAAGAATACATTGTATTATTTTTAATGCTAAAATATATATAAATGTCACCATGCATAGCCACTTTATTTATGAGCATTGCCATTTAAAAATGATTAAAGGACAAATCCTAGTTTAAAGTCACAAGAGACTATGAGACGGGTTACTAGCTGTTTTACTACTACATTCTTATTGGACAGTTGTAGGAATAGTAGCAGCTAGAATTTGTTGACTGTAATTGATGAGTAGATGCTTGCCTAATCTGCATTGCTTAGAACAACTCAGTGGAAACATAAGGCATGACTTATACACAAAGAAATTGAGGCTCCAAGGTTTTAAATAACTTGCTAAAATTAGCAAGAACTATTAAGTTTTAGCAACAGGAACTAAACCTGGTGTAATGGATTCAAAACATTTGCACTTTCCATACCTACTCTCTTACTTTCCATAAGACTCTCCCTAACTGCAGACTGTACGTTCACATACTCCGCATACTAAACGGCAGAACGTGCGCCATGGAAATATGTACATAGAGCAGCATAGAATTCATAATAAATTCCAAACTATATTAACGTATAGCGATTGGACAAAAGTGACTGATTTAAGCAAGTCTATAGCATGAACTTCTGTGCCATGTCATATGTATGGCAACCATTTAACCTTTGATATACATATGGTGACCATCTGAGAAAGGGAGCAGAATTTGGACAATTGAAGGGTAAATATATATATGAATTAGATATATAGTTATATATTTAACCAGTGCCTAAATGCACTTTCATTCACAAAAACAGAGAAGACAGGTCAGTTCTTCAGGTGCAACTTCTGGAACCCTTAAATAGACTCTGAAAACTGAGGATTGCTGGTGACAATGACAACAGTTCTCCAGGGAGTAAATTATGGAGGGGAGAACAGAAAGTCATCCATATATTCCTCAAAACCGGTAGGGGGTAGTTTGCCCAGGAGGAATGAAAGAATAAAAATAGATCTGCAGTGACAAATAAGTGTCTATATAAGTGAGAGCAAGAAAATGCTTTTAGGTAAAAAGTAATCTCCGCACTGTCTCTGATAACCCATAAAAGAGATTTGGAAGTCACAGCAGTCATCTTCAGTGGGCAGTATGCTTCTATAGTTAAAAGTTCAGTGGGATATTTGATGAAAAAAAGTCAAAACCCCAAACAAAATGTCTAACTTACTTTTGGGAGAAAGCCAGGATAAACTTTGTATTTCCCAAAGAAAGGTATACAGTAAAAATGTAAATAAAGAGAATAAAAAGTCTTAAAAGGAGAGATTGACAGAGATCAGAGCCAAAGAAATGAAAATGAAGAATAGAATACATATGAATTTTTAACCTGGCAGAACCTAGAAGAAGTAAAGTGTGCTTCTAATCTATAAAATCATGAAGACGTTAGGTAAAATTCAGAGTATCTGTCCCTGGAATGATAGAACATTCTACTGAAGCTCAAAAAAAAAAAAAAAATGGAGAAACAAAAGCAAAGACAATTTTAATATATAGCAAAATACTTACTAGGGATGAAGATACTTTTGCAAATGTAAATCCAAAAGATATTTTCATGGTTTATTTGGGGGATGATTTGGGGGATGAGCTTCCAAAGAATACAGATACTTGTAGCTAAATATACTATTTAGCATGGTAAGAGAGGGGCAAATGCACTGGATAGAAAATGGGCCTTAATAAATTCATAATTCTTATACATCATGTGAAAGTTATATAAACATAAACAGCCTTAGCAATTTGATTGTAGTTACTAATTTGGGGGTCATTTTAAAAATTAGCATAATGAAGGTGCAAGCCATTGATATTCTGAACTTTTCTCCCATTATTATTGTCAAACATTAAAGTGAAACAAAATTATTCTAGAAGAAATAGACTAAAAATAAGAAGAGGCATCTGGCTGGATTATCAAAAGCCAGGTGAGTTGTTTTTCAGTAGAGTAAATGAATTTCATATTTAACTCTAATTACCACCACTTTCACCTTACTGCCTACATAAAATCCTTATGAAGTACATATTTGTTAAAGTATGTATTTTAGCATCAACTGATTTTTTTTATTTACCTCCTGACTTCTTCAATGCATATACTATATTTAAACTCTAATGTCACCACTTTTCAATATTAGTTGAGTTTCCCAGACTACCAACTTTTGAACAAGAGAAAATGTAGATGTGAATTAATTTCCATATGCAGAAAATATATTACTTAAAAGCAATCAAGTAACTTGGTCATAATAAGACTACAAATATATGAAAAAAGTCCATTGTCTAGAGGATGTGTGGACTTCGAGGACACTGTAAAATTGACACTTTACCCAAGTGTGTCCTAACACTTTGCCTACCAAAGTGAAAATAAGAAATGACCATACATCTAATATCTGTGTTTTAGAATCATCAACTATATTTTTAATTATTTCTCCATAAAAACTAGTGCAATAAAATTTTCTCCGAATTCCAAGCTAAGAAAAACTTGTTACGACTGATGCACTGTTATCGTTCGTTTTCCTGGACAAAAAGTTTTAAGGGTGCCTTATTGTCTCACTCTTAGCTTTGGTTTCAGTGGAACGCTAAATTGATTTTTGTTGCCATTGCTTCTCTTATCCTTTCTACTTGGATAACTATGAGGCTAACTGCATCACTTTTATTATTTGTTTCTGTTCTTTTTACTATTAACCAGGATATAAAAACAATTTAAGTCAGTAATATTTCTTTTAAATTTATTATGTGAATAAAATTTGTGTATGCATCAGGTAACAGGAAAAGATTTAATGAATAGATTTTTAATGAACGTCTGTATTATTTAGGGTTAAACTCAAGTCCTTTAAGAAAAAGGCCCCAGGGGATACTAACTAAAAAGGAAGTTCATTTCTCTCCCTGGGTAGTCCAGAGATGATCAGTCCAAGACTGTCAAGGTTTCTTCACAGCACAAAGTCGTTGGGGTATCTGGGTTCCTGACACCATACAGCCCCACTATTCCTTTAGTTGTGATCCTATATGGTTGAAACTACATTCTCTCTACAGCTGTTTGTGAGCCAATAAAAAGAAGAAAACAGGAAGCCCTAGGAAGGTATCATTTTTTTTTTAAGGAGAAGTCTCAGAAATTGCATATAACTTTTCTGCCTATTTCCCATTGCTCTGAATTTAACCACGTTACAACTCATACTATAATGAAAGATGATAAGTGGTGAGGGCCAGCCACGTGCCTAGCTAAAATTAGGTGGAATGGTATTTATATTTCCATATGGAGGAAGAGGATGGGTAATGGAATAAAATTACCATCTCAGCCATAGCTTCTCTGCCTGATATATTTCCAATTTACCATCTGGCCTCTTTTGTGCAATAAGAAAGTGACAGCACATTTCAGTGGAGGGTCTTTAGCTTTATAAATAGACAGGCATGGTTTGGCACTCCAGTCCCACTGATTATTAGCTGTAAATAGCTGTCAAGTTACTTAATGTTCCTGAGCAGCCATACTGACATCAAGGAACAGTGTATAAAATATCTAACTCAGAGGTTTGTTGACCTAAGTATAATTTTTTTAATGTAGTATAAGTCCAAATTAAGATCATTACAGAGAAAATATTATCTTTAGGAAGTTGCTTGAAATATTTATTGGGGTCCATTAGTTATAATGACACCTCAATAACACAGTCTTCTGGATTTACTTCTCTAAGAACTTCCACATACACACACCCCAGATATGCCTGGATATATTAGAAAGGAAGACCAGAAAGAACTACGTTTTACAAAACACGTGCTAAGGCATATTGTTCCATTGCATTTAAATAGGCAGGAACTGATATTACAGACCAAAGGCTAAATGCATATTTACTACTTCAGCTCTATGAAATTTAGTAAGTCGGTGCTACTTGGAAAGCAATGCTTTTCAAATGAAATAATTTTCCCCCACTAATATTTGTTTTGGTTTCAGTAATAAGTATGGAGACAGCTAAAAGAAAGACTGTGAGAGTGGGAGTCACCTGCAAGAATATATACTTGAATGATTTTCTCCTGATGTGCCTATTAGTTACTATGGTGACAATCTGTTCAAGCATTTAAAGGGAAAAGAGTGTGCCTCATTTTTCCATCATTTGAATAACAGAATTTTTAATTTTAGTTAGCAAAGTTACGTTTAAAATTTTGCTTAGAAATTTGTTGACTTTTATGTTTTTACATGTATAACATGTTGATTTAGTGTGGTCTTCAAAATACAATTTTCAATTCACAGTTTTGTTAAAATTGTTAATTGCCCCAAATATTTAGTACAAAGGTATCGGGAAAGGAAACATTTTCTTCAGTGTGTGCGTATATTAGAAATCATATTTTAAAAGTAAAAATCATTAATGCATATATTCTATTTAAAAATGTATGTTTGGATAAGATATGCAATTAATATGGTCATTCAAGTTTTGATTAAGGTCTCCTATGAGTGTCTTTTATCTCTGAAGAAAAATGCATATCAGTACTTTCAGTAAACATTGAGTTTATTTTCAGTTCCATGATTAATCGTTCAAATTACTTATTAGCAATATTCTCACATGTAAGACATTTAACTTAAGGATACTTTTATACTTTTTGTTTGTTTGTTTTCATTTTTTAATGTTTATTTATTTTTGAGACATAGAAAGACATAGTGCCAGCAGAGAGGGGGGCAGAGAGAGAGGGAGACACAGAATCAGAAGCAAGCTCCAGGCTCTGAGCTGTCAGCACAGAGCCCAACACGGGGCCTGAACCCACCAACCGCGAGATCATGACCTGAGTCCAAGTAGGACACTCAACCGTCTGAGCCACCCAGTCGCCCTAAATTAAGGATAATTTTAAAGTTAAATGTAGTTTTACCTTGAAAAGATCACTTCAGCCTGTCCAGCTAGTAACATTTGGTGTCAGGAATTATAGTCCATTGTTTATCCTTACTTGTTTTATTGATATTATAAATAATGTACAACAAAGTAGTTAAATTTGAGGACAAAATTTAATTATAAACGAAAAGAAAGTTGCAATCAATCCAAGCACTGTTGTAATTAGAATTGAGACTCTAAAATAATTTCAAGCAGCAAAATAATGACACAATTGTATTTCTAAATTTCCAACCTCATTGGAAATGAACAATGGACAACTTAATTCCGAACATTTGCTACTCTTTTCAAATACTGCCTATTTCTCCTACCTTTTGTTTTTGTTTGTTTGTTTTGCCTGCTTCTGAATATAGGTATGCCATTTGTGATCTACCTAACACCTGGCCCTGATAGGGCTATCCAATTCAATCATTTGCTTTTATTTAATGATTTCATATTTCACATCTTTTTGGGTTGCTTTCCCTCCCACTCTTTTCCTCACCCTCTCTCTCATTTTTATTTGAATATAGTTTTCACATAAAGTTTCATTAGTTTCAGGCATACTACATACTGATTCAACCACTCTATACATTTAGCTATGTTTACCACAGGTGTATCTACCTTCTGTCACCATACAGTGTTATTACAATACCATGAACTTTATTCCCTATGTGGCACTTTTATTCCTGTGACTTTTTAAAATTCTGTGATTTTTTAATTCCATAACTGGAAATTTATATCTCCCATTCACCTTCACCCATTTTCCCATCTCTTTAATCCCCTCTCCTCTGGCAATCATCAGTTTTTTCCTCTGAATTTATAGGTCTGATTCCACTCTTTCTTTATTCATTTGTTTAGTTTTTTTAGATTCCACATACAAGTGGAATCGTATGGTATTTGTCTCTTGTTGACTTATTTCACTTAGCATAGTACCCTCTAGATCCATCCATTCTCTTATATTATCAAGGAAAACAAAAGCAAAAATAAACTATTGGGACTACATCAAAATAAAAACTTTTACACAGTGAAGGAAACAATCAAGAAAACAAAAAGGTCATGTACTGAATGGGAGAAAATACTTGCAACTGATACATCTGATAAGAAGTTAAAATCTAAAATATATAAAGAACTTATACAACTCAACACACACACACAGACACACACACAATCTGATTAAAAAATGGACATTTTTTAATGTCCATTAAAAGAGAACAGGAATAGTTATTTTTCCTAAGGAGACATTCAGATGGCCAACAGACATAGGAAAAGATGCTCAACATCACTAAGCATCAGGGAAATGCAAATCAAAACCACAATGAGATTTCATCTCACACCTCTCAGAATGACCAGAATCAAAAAGACAAGAAAGAGCAAGTGTTGGTGAAGATGTGGAGTAAAAGGAATCACTGTGCACTATTGATGAAAATTCAAATTGGTTTAGCCCCTGCGGAAACCAATATTTAGATTCTTTCAAAAATTAAAAGTAGAAATACCACGTGATCAATAAAGCACCCCAGTGTTCAATGATAGATGAATCGATAAAGAAGAGGTGGGATGTGTATGTATACGTGTGTGTGTGTGTGTGTGTGTGTGTATAATATATATTATTCTTCCATAAAAAAAAGAATGGAATCTTGAGACTCTATTCTTATCTTTAATTTTGTTTCCTTAAATCCAATTAAATTTACTTTCACAAGACTACTTGTAATGTATCGTTCATTCATAGGTTCTCTAGCTATTTAAGTCATATAATCCATTGAGAACTAAATACTTTTAGCTTCATAATGGGTACAGTTATTGTGCTTATCTTCTGAGGATATTGGAAAGGTCAAATATCCATCACTTCAAACATTGGAAAGTATCAGTGAATTATCATTATTCTATAATGTGTCTATTATATGTTTTTTAAATCACACACACACACACACACACACACACCTATACAGTTATTTTCTGAATAATCAATGTCCTCACAGGAACAAATATCAGTAATGTTAATATTCCATCAAAAAATCAGATCAAATTGTACAAAATCATCAGTGATATTAGATATCTCTTAAAATTTTAACTAAATGTGGATGGTCCTTTAGAAGCAGCTTTTAACTGAAGACTTTAAACATTTATCTTCACTATGCCCATCTTCCAGTCCACCTCTGTGCTAGGGTACCCCTTAGGAATATTGTCTTAAGACAACCCATTATTTATTCATGAGGTACCAGGTAGTGAACAGGATTATCAAAATAAAATTATAGACATGTCCACTCTTGTAAGTCTTAATCCCCAAATGAAGAAAAAGGAACCAGACACAGACACACAGATACACACACAGTCACAAAGTAGAAGTGGTCAATAAATAGGGTTTGTGAAGATGAGACTCACAGAACCTCAGTGAATTTTCTCCCTGACAAAAGCAAGAAAACCCCTGGCAAAATTATCCAAATGAGCCATTTCTGAATGATGGAAATTAATCAAAGGCACAGAGCAAGATAAAAGCTTTTGTTCAAGAAAACCACTAAGCCTTGTGAAAACTTCAGGTCTGTGACACTTTAGCATGGAACTACACTTCTCACCTATATCTTCAGCACCATGAAGTGGTAGCCAGGAAAACCCAGCAGCCTTAAAGCTAATGGTGGGAGAGGATATCTTTTGAAGCTCTGTTAATAGTCATCTCCTTCAATCAATAACACCACGGCTGCTTATGGCTGTAATTTCCGGTGGAGCAAACAAAAACTTATTCGAAATGAGAATGGGATACCTAATGAACTGGTCCACAAACAGCAGACTATTAAAAGCTCCAACATATTCATGGCGATATAAAAGATGAGTTCATACACAGAGTTGTGTTCATACACAGGAAGGACTTGGAAAGGTCAGGGCCCAAAACACTCACTCTGGGCTTACCTTGTGGACCTCTAAAAGCTGGACATAAAAGCTAAGGTTGATTTGTAAGTTTCATAAAAATTTGAAGGTGTGTATTCCCAAACAGATCTCTATGCCAAAAGGTGGAGTACATACTAGGTCAACACATTTAAGGAAGTCTTTTGACAGATCATTGGTTGACTACCAAACTACGAAACCAAAAGTTAATCAATTTGCTAAACATCTCTCAAGTTAAACAGATCAAGACAAAATATAAAGGACACAAGTAACCACTTACTACAGAATTTAAAAACATATTAGTAAAATATTATAAGCAAACTTACCAATATATCTAGCCAGTAAATTTGACTAGTAATACAAAATAGACAAATTCCTTGAAAGAGACAAATTTCCAAAGTTCAAGCAAGAAGAAATAGATAACATAAGTAATCCTATATGTACTAAAAACACTGAATTTATGGTTGAAACCTTCCTATAAAGAAAACTCCAGGGGGGCGCCTGGGTGGCGCATTCGGTTAAGCGTCCGACTTCAGCCAGGTCACGATCTCGCGGTCCGTGAGTTCGAGCCCCGCGTCGGGCTCTGGGCTGATGGCTCAGAGCCTGGAGCCTGTTTCCGATTCTGTGTCTCCCTCTCTCTCTGCCCCTCCCCCGTTCATGCTCTGTCTCTCTCTGTCCCAAAAATAAATAAACGTTGAAAAAAAAAATTAAAAAAAAAAAGAAAACTCCAGGACAAAATAGCTTCACTGGAGAATTCTAGTAAACATTTAAGAATTAATATTTCTATATAATCTCTTGCAGAAAATTGAAGAGAGAATACATCCCGAATCATTTGATGAAGCCAGTTCTACTCTTATAACAAAACTAGACAGATATTACAAGTAATTACACATAAATTGAAAAATTGAGAGTAAATAAAGGTATAAACCAATGCCTATCAATAACATGTGTAGAATTTCTAAACATAAATTTAACAAATCAAATACATTGATAAATATGAAGAATAGTCATGATCAAGGGGGATTAATCCCAGAAATGCACATTAGCTTAACATTCCATAATCAATCAATAGGATTCATTATATTTACAAAAGAAAAAAAAATAAACATGTGATAAGTAAGCATATAAGAAGCATTTAATAAGTTATAACACACGTTTGATTTCACCAGAAAGAAAGAAAGAAAGAAAGAAAGAAAGAAAGAAAGAAAGAAAGAAAGAAAAAGAAAGAAAGAAAGAAAGAAAGAAAGAAAGAAAGAAAGAAAGAAAGAAAGAAAGAAAAGAAAGAAAGAAGGGAAGGAAGGAAGGAAGGAAGGAAGGAAGGAAGGAAGGAAGGAAGGAAGAAAAAAGAAAGGGACTCTGGGTAGCAAAGTCGGTTAAGTGTCTGACTTTGATTTTGGCTCAGGTCATGATCTCATGATTCCTGGATTTGAGGCCCACCTCAGGCTGTGCACTGACAGCGTGGAGCCTTGCTTGGGATTCTCTCTGTCTCTCTCTGCCCCTCCCCTGCTTATGCTCTCTCACTCTCTCTCTCTCAAAATAAAAAAATAAACTTAAAAAATAAATTTGAAACTTTCAGAAAACAGGAATATAAGGGAATTTCTTACCCAGCTATAGGAGATCTGAAAAATCATACTAGCATTATACTTAAAGTAAAAGAGTGAATGTTCTTTTCCTGAGATCAGGAACAAGACAAGAATACCCATTTCTACTATCTTATAAGATAGATATATAAAAATGTATAATAACACAATTATATAGATGAATAACCTGAACCAAATGAAATTAAGTAATATGTACACAATGATACAATCATTAAATGGAAAAATGTGAAGCCGAAATTGCTAATTTCAGTCTCAGTGCCTGGCTAACTCTGCAGTTCATAGAACCATCTACAAATTGGAAATACGGTGGTAAAAGTGCAGAACTTGAGTCAGAAACCTGGGTTTTAATCCATACTTTGCCATTTCCTTGCTCTGTGATGCTTGTGATTTCACTCTCTCACTGTAGAGCAGGATATTTAGAGGACCACTTGGGGCTGCTGATAATTTGAAATGAACCTAGGTACACAAAGCCAACTCAGTAGGTGCCGAGGGCCCAGCCCCATCTGCTGGTGGCCTTGGAGTGGTTCAGATACCACTCAGATATCAGAGGCATTAGTATTTGATTAAAGACATAGTCTCTAAAAAACTGAAAAACCGATTCCTTTTATTTCTCTCTGTACATCTGGTACACTTTTTTTTTTTTCTGGTATACTTCTATGTATACAACATGCAATGAAACATTTTTAAATAATGGACTGATCAAATATGAAGTATAGCAAATACGGGGGACAGAAAAAAAAGACTTCTTTAACCTATGCCCAAATAACTCCTTTAAAATCTGAATTATAACTGGCTAAGAGAGGATCATTTCTTATCTGTGAAGTATCCTTGTCTGAACAATCAGAAAGTGAGTGGATTCTCTGAATCATGAAGTCAACATTTAACTTGTTGTGTTCTAAGGAAAGCTACTCTTTGGTGAAGCTGTGTAAAGATAAGGTATCAGGGGCATTGCTTATCACCCTCTTGGAGTCTTGCCCTGCACACAGATTTCCAGAGATCCTTTAAACATTTAAATTAGCTTAATGTAATGTTTCTTTTTTTTTTTTTTTGAACCATCAAAATTCTCTTTTAATGAATTCTGATGAATTCAAAGTAAGGAAGAGAAGTCATCAGAATCTATTTTAACTCCTAACAAAACTAGTGTTCCGTGGAACACACATTGGGATCTACCCCCTTAAGTCACAGGGCACATTGCAAAACCTGCATCAACATTAAAATGAATGTTTTTTTCTGCAGAAACTTGTTCCTTTCACATAGGCTAGAAGAAACAGTTGAGCTTCATTCAATAAAAGATCTACTCTACGAATGAATAGTCCATGATTTCATTGACTTAAATTAATGCTGTTATTACCTCTACTTTGATACGTTCTTGCATTTGCCTATGTTTGATAGCAGTATAAGATTTTCTTCAAATCTCACCACAGGTTATATAGTTCTAAAAAGAACCCTGAAGGGTATAGAAATGTGTCTATCTACATTGTTATTGAAATTACAGATGGAAATCTATTCCTCATTTTGCCTGAATTCTTTGGTTGCAGACTTTTCCTTTAGTAAAAATTTGTTTATGTGATAAGGAGTCTGCTCTAAATATATAAAAATAAAATTACTCTCAAACTCATTAGACAATTGGCCTATAGCATAATGAATCTCAGAATTAGCATTCATTTTTGAAACCTAAATGGTTTAACTTATTGCTACACCAGCTCTTTATTTCATGGACTATAAAGTTCACGAAATATTGAGCTTCATGGGCTATGAAATAAAAGCCTATAAAAGTGTCTTGGAATGTGTAATTATCTGCTAGATCGGACATTTTTACCAAACCCATAATAAAATTCACTGGGAGTTTTCTGTTAGAATCACTTGATATCTAAAAACAGGGTAAACTAATTGGAAAACAGAGAAGGCCATTATGATATGCAAACAAAACAAATGAATGGCATTTAATAACAAGATCACATCATCCAAAATTATTCAATACAATTAGGTTTTCTTAAACCACTTTTATACCTGCTGAAAAATCCCAGAAAATGAGTAAACAGGTTTAATTACAGAAAATAAAACAAAATCACTATCACCAAAGGTCTAAATCTGATACTTGACAGTTTTAGTACTTATCTTACTTTCACTTCAAAATCAACTGAGAAATTGTTTAGCGTATTTAATGTATCTTTTGGTGAGCTACAAGCTCTTGCTCTGTCTGTCTGTCTCTGTCTCTCTCTCTGTCTCTCTCTCTGTCTGTCTCTCTCTCTCTCTCTCTCTCTCTCTCTCTCTCTCCTGCATTACAGATTTACAATTACAACAACCTAAGAGGGGAAAAATCATTTCATGTAATCCTGACTTATTTCTTGCCATGTAGGTATCTAAATTTACTTTTCATTACTATTTGATTTTAATCAACAGGACTAGTGATTGAAGTTCTTGTGTAGTGCCTTACTGCCTTCAGATGCCTAACACATTTTCTTTCTTATATCCCATTAACATATATCCTGACAACGCCTTCTATCCTGTCAACTGGATATTTCCCTGAGGACATACTGGAGGAAACTACCTTCATTTATCTCTTGCTGTTAAACTGTCAGCATTTATCTTCATTCTTTATTTCAAATATTCTCCTAAAATCTGGTTGAAGTTTAAAAGACATTATTCTAAACATTCAACTTAATACCCTATATGTGGACTGTGCATTTTCGTCATCATACACCTGACCAAATTTTTAAATTATTCAGATATTGTTAAGTTATTCAGATAGGCTGATACTTGACTGTTGGTGAATATATACACCAAAAGCTTTTGAAAGAGTTTTATTTCACGCTGCATTTTCTTGCCAATTGTCTCCTCCTTTTTTAGCATAATTACTGCAATAGGACAACAGCTAATTGTCCTATGATATTTGCTTCACTTCTATAACAGAATGGTTGATCATTTTTCTGGGCTTATAGCAATGATAAGGACTACCATTTCCAGCCACCCTTGGAGATTTGTATAGTTCCTTGGCTAATTCTTACCAAGTGGTACAATGGTAGGTTCTGGGAATCCTCCTTCATGGCAGCTCTTAAGTGTGCTTTGCCCTTTTCTTCTTTCTTTTTTCTTTTTTTTTTTTTCCATCTGTTACATCAAGAATTTGAGCAGGTCCTAAGCAGTGGCATGGCTCCTAGGCTGACTTGCTACACTTTCATAAATTTACATGGTAGAGAAACAAAAATTCCACATGGATATAGACAGTTGGGCTGTACTCAGGCCACAGCAGACAGCATGAGCTTCATACTCACCTCAATGGTCCTTGTCCCACCCCCAAGTCTATGAGAACAAGCCAGAACAGACCTCCACGAATGCTATGCACACAGCTGAGAATCACTGAGCTTGTGGAAACTCAATCTTATCAGAGAGTTTCTGGCAAACCTGCCCAACATTCACCCAAGAGGAAGACACTCTCAATTGTCCTGAATGTAAGCAAATTTCTCTTGCAAATAGAAGGAATACTTTTCTATCTCAGAATGCTTCTGGGGAGGGGAGATATCTTCAAAAAGGAGCGATGCCTCTGGAAGAAGTGACTACCTAATCGGTCCAGGGATGCCTGTTTATATAACCATTCTTAAATTGGCTCCTAACCTTAGAACATGTGCAAAAGTGCCAGATTATTAAGAATTATCACCTAATACTTTTTCTCAAATATGAGTGTAGTGACACCATGAAAATAAAGGTCACAGCAGATGCATGGTGAAATGCTATGACAGAATGTGATTCTAATGGAAATGAGCTACCCCATTAGTCCTGGATACTTATCTCCTAAATTTTATCTGAGAACACAACTTCTGATGTGTAGGAGTCATTTTTATTTTGACTTATCTTTTTAAACTCAAAATGGAACCTAATTCTTACTGATGCAATTGGTTTTTGTTTGTTCTTTAAAAATACGTCAAAATGATATAATTTAATATTGGTGAATTTGCAAAACATAGAAAAGTAGAAAAAAGAACAAAGCTACCATAATTTATACATCTAAAATTAACTATTAAAATTCAATAGATATGGTGCTTCAAATGATATTATAATGGAATATTTATTCATAAATATTTGTGTACATTTTTTATTATTTTGTGAATGGAGTTACTGAGATCAAGTTACTGAGATCAAGTAAGACCCTTGAATTGAAATGTCAAAATTGTTTTCTTAAAATGAATTTCATACATGTCCACCGAGAGTGAATGAGAGTAATTTCTTTAACATATTTTAACTTTTTTTTTAGTTTGCTAGTGAATTTGTGCATCTTTATATGTTTAGTAAGTACTTATTTTTTTTTTTTTTGCTTAACATTGATATCTGTTTTTGGTTAATGCGTGTCTTAGGATGTGTGGCTAAATTCATTTTCCTTCTCCTGTTGCAGTTAGTTGGTTCAGGTCATATACCTCTGCCCAATGGAATGAAGGCAGTACTGATTTCAGTAACTCCCAGACTTAGACTATAATTAGTGTTCCGTGATCCACCCCCTTCCAAATAAATTATGCTTTTGGATACTCCATTTTAAAATGTATACATTACTAAAACTTAGATATCCTTATATTTCATCAGATGATGGGCATACATCATTGCCTTTAGATTTAATTATCAAAAAAAGACACATCTCTAACTCCCACTCCATTAGTTCCCCACCCCACGATGTTCTCTTCTATCACCTCCTCCAATAATTATACTCATATCAAGAGTGTGTATGTATGTATGAATATATATATATATATATATTTCAGTATAAAACAAATAACCATTGCATAGTACTTATATAACCTACTAAAATTATTGCTTTACAATTATGCTTACTAATTTGTTTATAATAATTAATGAATTTCACGTTTTATTATGTTTTAGCTTTTTTTTTTTCTCTGATGTTTTAGGGTTTTTGCCTTATATCCAGTTATTTTTTTTTCCCCCTCCTATAATTTGACTTCGAAGTTATAATTTGATTTCACTCTGGAGATACTGACAGTTTCTAATGGATACTAAGAATGAGGTTGTCATTTCAGAATAAACCAAAAGAATTTATAGGGTTATTCTTTCAAATCTTCAGAAGGTTCAAGGCATTGCTATTTTGCTTTAAAAAGTATAAAAAAGGACACAAGTACAGGGAAGTTTTATTAATCTATCTATCACCCCAAATGAGTCTAGATAGAATAGGCTGATCATATAAATTTGAATAACGGTAATATTCTGCCATCAACTTCCAGGGGGCATTCATTAGGTATGACAAAGAGGAATCTTACTTGGATATTGAGTTCCATGATATTAAGGTAATCTACTAAAATTGAAATGCAGATATTATCTTTTCAAACTAGAACAGTTTTCTTAACCGGTTACATGAGAAATATGATGTGAGGGCTAAAGAAATTGTATTTGTAAATCACTTAAGAGTCAGCTGAAATAGGGGCGCCTGGGTGGCGCAGTCGGTTAAGCGTCCGACTTCAGCCAGGTCACGATCTCGCGGTCCGGGAGTTCGAGCCCCGCGTCGGGCTCTGGGCTGATGGCTCAGAGCCTGGAACCTGTTTCCGATTCTGTGTCTCCCTCTCTCTCTGCCCCTCCCCCGTTCATGCTCTGTCTCTCTCTCTGTCCCAAAAATAAATAAACGTTGAAAAAAAAAAAATTTAAAAAAGAGTCAGCTGAAATATATAACTTTTTAAATGCCAACTAGTATTATTTTCATATTATTACATTCTGTTATTTTGCAATTATAACAGAGCAGTGCTTATGTACAAAAATTGTTTTAAAAGGTAATCTACATGACTCATACTTATAAATATCCATCCAATTTCAGTTTCTCATGGAAAAAAAAAATTCTACAGTCAATTCCAGTGTCACAATGACATTACTTAACGACAATTAAGAGTTAGAAAGTTTATATCGTTATTATTGCATTTTGAAGCAGAAAACTAGGATGTCCATTATTTTACAAACTTAATTCTCCCTGTGATTAAAAATCTACTAGCAGAAAATGAGGTACTTAGTGACTTTCTTGACTCCTGAAGTGATAGTACCTTCATTTTACATCAGAGATTAAATTAGTAATTTGAGGACAAAGTCTATTAGACACTACCATGGATTCAGATTCACACACCTCTTCCAATCACTATAGTACAGGTTTAGACGCTCTACATGTGGAGATCATTAATTTCACAGACTGCCTTGCCCAATAATTGCAGTTGTTAAATTATGTCAATGTAGTCTTGGGCAGTTTCCTTGTTACTTGATTAGTATACAAGTTTCATTTTAAAGCCTAGCTAATAACCATCTGTCTTCTGGAAAGATGTAAAATAAAATTAACGTGTGCTTCTAAAGTGGCATGTGCATTGACTTGAGCTATTATAATTTACTTTTTATTCATCTTCCATTTTGCAGTAAGTCGGAGTCATTCTTAAAATCTACCTATGAATGAATAGTACTGTGTATAGACACAGGTGTGAGGTTTTGTGATATTTTATCAATAATGAAGTCAATTTCCTTGTGTTCAAGAGTAACCAAGGATCTTACCAAGGGCTAACCAAGGGCTTACCAAGATCTTTGTGATTAGTGTCCAATATTGGCATACATTTTATCTAAGGAGATACCTCACTTTTTTTTTAAATTTGCATGTATTGTGGTGTATTGTCTAACATTATTCATATTTAGATCCCATACAAATCTAATAAATCATATAAACTTCAACATGATAGCTATGAGACAATAGAATTATCACATTTATTTAATTTTCTGCGTCTTAGCTTGTTGTTTACACGTTTCTATAAAACTGAAGGAACATTTACCATTTTAGAGCAAGCCAGTACAATAGCGTTCCTTATTAAAAAAAAAAAAAAAAAAAAAGAATCCTTTAAAAAACAATGCTTGGTCACTAAACTTTAAATTTTTTTTTTTCAACGTTTATTTATTTTTGGGACAGAGAGAGACAGAGCATGAACGGGGGAGGGGCAGAGAGAGAGGGAGACACAGAATCGGAAACAGGCTCCAGGCTCTGAGCCATCAGCCCAGAGCCCGACACGGGGCTCGAACTCACGGACCGCGAGATCGTGACCTGGCTGAAGTCGGACGCTTAACCGACTGCGCCACCCAGGCGCCCCTAAATCTGATACATTAAAAGTAAAAATAATACAAGGAATAAAGAAAACAAGACAGGAATAATTGTGTTTCATGGGGCCTCAGAAGCCTAGTTTAAACAAATGATAGTCAACTTTAAAATATTTGAACTCAATATAATTATTTCCAATAAGAAAGTGTGAAGAGTCCTTCTGGCCTGATTCCATGTGAAACTGATGAAACTATATATAAATATCTTAAAGCCTCCAGAAAGAGTCCTAAGGGGTGATATCAATGAAGAAACATCTATAAATCGCTAAAAATTCAGCAAAATAGGTGAGAGCTTATGCTTTGAACCAAAACCTTTCTTTCCCTTTCTTCCCCCAGATCAGCATGGCAGAAACTGCACTCCAGATTGTTGGTCTCAATGTTGTACTCCTTTCCACTTTGGCACCCATACTGAGGACTTTCTTTATGTGAGGAACAAGATGTCACCATTTCTCAACCTGTCCCAACTACATGTTGTTGAATTAATGCCTCAGAAAGTGTGGTAGAGAGGTAGGAAATCTTTTCTTATCCTTAATACCCACTTGTGAAATGGAAGATCTGCTTTGGGCATGGCATGTTGAGAAGACTGATGCCCTGATCACTCTTGCTCTTAGCAAAAGCACCCAAGGATGACAAGCCAAAAGCACTCAAGGATATCACCCTCCCCAAGAAGTGCTGAGCCCCTAAGGGAGGGGTGTCATTCTCAGAGAAGCTTGAAAGCTCAGAGATTTTCCCAGGTATGGGCAAAGACAAATAACCATTGAAATAGTCCCTAATCTTTTCCCAAAATTTTGACTTCATTTGGAGTAGAGAGTGAAGAAGTTCAAGCCTAAAGTCATTCTCAAGAACAATAGAGGTTGGGGTGAAGCAAACTTAAGAGGAGATCCAAAAATGCAGACCAAACTGTAGGCTATCTAGTTTTCAGCTATTTCAATAAACCTGAAAGTAGGAAGTTTGGAGGAGTACTCTTGGAGTCAGAACAAAAACAAAATAGTAACGTCAGCTACTGAAAAGAGCCAGAATTTAATTGGATTTGCTTGTAGAATTTTAATAGCTTAAGCAATGCCCTGCAGAATTATCAAAAAGAATTGAGTAAGCAGCTAGGGCAATTTAACACGTGGGCATGGTCAAGTAAGAGAGTCCTCCTAAACCACTGTCATCTCTGGATGACTAGAAACAACATTCAAGACTGAACACTGTGTGTGTGTGTGTGTGTGTGTGTGTGTGTGTGTGTGTGTACATGTGTATGAATGAGGAATAGAAGGGAGTAGACTCCATTAAATAATCAGGCATCTAAAGCAGTCACTAAACATATAACAATAAGAAGCTTAAAGGGAAGGTAGAGCCAGTATCCAGAATTGGCACAATATATTATCTAGCATGTCCGGTTTCTAACAAAAATTTAAAAGGCATGAAAAGAGAGGAAGAAACAACTCATACGGCAGAATAAAAGAGTGTGCATGCACACACATACACACACACACACTCCTATGAGAGAACCAGATAACAGATTTATCAGATTTTAAAATAACCATTATAAACATGTTTATAGAATAATGGAAACCATGATTAAAGAAGTAAATGTTGATATGATGACAATGGCACAATAAGAGAGGATATCAATAAAGGGAAAGTATAGAGATGAACCAAGCAGAAATCATGGATTTGAGAATTATATTAACTGAAATAAAAAGTTCACTAGAGGGGCTCCATAATAGACTGAAATTGCAGAAGAAAGAATAAGATAACTTGATAGATTGATACAGGGCTCATGCGAGCCTAAAAACATAGAGAAACATAATAAAGAAAAATGAAGAGGGCCTCAGAGAAATGTGGGGAACTATTAAGAACAGTGAAATGGATATAACGAAAGTACTAGAGAGAGAGAGGAGAGGACAAAGCATAGAATGCATTAGACAAGATAATATTTAAAATTTTTTAATGTTTATTTATTTTTGAGAGAGAGAGACACAAGTGTGAGCAGGGAAGAGGCAGAGAGAGAGGGAGACACAGAATCCAAACTGTCAGCACAGAGCCCGACATGAGGCTCGAACTCACGAACTGTAAGATCACGACCTGAGCTGGAGTCAAATACTTAACCAAGCGATCCACCCAGGTGCCCCAGAAGAGATATTGTTTTAAAAAGTACCTTAATTTGATGAAAAACATTAAACTATAAATCCAGGAAGCTCAGTGAATTCCAAATAGGATAAAGACAAAAACCTTCACAGGCACACCAGACTAAAAGTGCTAGAAGTCAGAGGAGAAGAAAATCTCAAAAGCACTAAGAGATAAATGACTCATTACTTAACAAAAGAAACTCAATAGGATTAAGAGTTGAATTCTCAGTGGAAAAAATACAGGCCAGAAAACAGGAGGATAACATATTCAAAGTACTCAAAGAATAGAACTTAATTAAGAATCCTATATTAAGCAAAGCTATCTTTTATAAATGAAGGCTAAGAAAAGACTGTCCTAGACTAAAAATGACAACAAAACAAAACAAAAATAAACTGAGATAAATTGATGCAACTAGATTCACCTTACAAGAAATACTTGCAAAGTCCTTCAGGCTGAAAGCAAGTGACCCCGGATAGTAATTTGTATTCACATGAAAAAACAAAAGCGTCAGTAAAAGAAATTATGTAATTTTACAAGGCAGAAGAAATAATATGTTCCTCTGTCTTCTCTGCTGATTTAAAGCAATTGCATAAAAATAGTATATTTATAATATATTATTCAGCCTATGAAAAATAAATACCATATATGTAATGTATTTGTCAACAATAGCACAAAAGAGGTAAAAAGAATAAAACTGTATTGGGTTAAGAAAATGACTACAGATAAAAGTAATTAGATACGCTGGGTTTAAAACATTAATAAATATCATATGTGTAATTATAATATTGCAAACAAGGGAGAGGGAATAGAGGAACATGTCTATTTATCACTAGAATTAAGCAATTATGAATCAGAAAGTCATTCAGATAAGTTCAAATGTATATGGTAAACTTTAAGGCAGAAATAAATGTAATAATAATGTAACTTATAGACTGAAATTATTATTAAACTTTAATATTTATATGATGAAATATTTACTTAATACAAATAAATTTAAAAAATAGATGAACACAATATGTCAGAAAACCTAGAGAAAATTTTAAAAAGTGAAATGGCAGACATAAATCCAACTGTATAGATAACAACATTAAAGGATACACCTCTATGAAGCACTTGAAGAATACCAAATCTTTATAAAATCCTCCTCCCTCAAAAAATAGGTAAGAAAACACTTGCCAACTAACTCATTGTGCCACACTTATCTTGATACCAAAACCAAAGAGATCAAACCAAAACTACAGACCAGATCTCATAAATATGTATGCAAAATGTTCCACAAAATACCAGCACCCTGAATCCAACAAAATAAAAATAATTATACAACATGACCTAATGGGACTTATCCCAGGAATTCAAGAACATTTCAACATCTCATATCAATTAATGTAATACATCACATTAAAAGAATAACGAATTCTATCATAATGAACTATTATATGTTAGTTTCAAGAGATGCAGAGAAATCACTTAATGAAAATACAATGTTTCATGATGGAAACACTCAACAAACTAGGTACAGAAAGAAACCTCCTCAACCCGTAAAAAAAATCTACAAAAAATCCTATTATAACATATTTAACAGTAAAAGACTGAATTATTTGCCCCTAAGATCAGGAACAACATAAAGAATGTTCACTTTCACTACTTCTTTTCAACATTATTTTTGGGGATTTTATCCATGGCAATTAGGTAAGAAAAAGAAACAAAAGTCATCCAAAGTGGAAAGGAAGAAGTAAAAATACCACAGATGACATGATCCTGTGTATCCTAAGGAATCCATTAAAAAACTATTAGAAATAATAAATGAAACAGCATGTTCACAGGATACAAGGTTCATTATACAAAAATCAATTGCAATTGCAGCAAACATTCTGAATGTGAAAATAAGAAAACAATTCTATTTAAAATATCTTCAAAATAATACTCAAAAACAATTTTACAAAATAAATGCAAAGCTTATTCTCTGAAAAACAGAAAACATTCCTGAAATAAGTTAAAGATATAAATAATTGAAAAAGCACCTGTTTCAAGGATCAGAAAATATAACATTGTTAAGACCGAAATAAATCCAGACTGAGACTCAATGCAATCCAATTAGCATCCTAGCTGACTTTGTAGAAATTGACAAGCTGACTCTAAAATTCATATGGAATTGCAAAGGACCTAGAATAAGGTACCATATCACACCCACTAGGGTGACTAGAAACAAAAAGTCAGATAATAACAAGAGTTACTAAGGATTTGAGGAAACTGGATAGCTTCATAAACTGCTGGTGGAAATATAAAATGACACAGTCACTTTGGAACAGTCTGGCAGTTTATCAAACAATTAAACAGGTAACAGAGTTACCATATGACCCAGAAATTTTCCTACTAAGTATATACTTAAGAGAAATGAAAACCCATGCCCACACAAAAACTTTTACACAAATGTTCAGAGCGGTATTCATTATTCATATTAGGCAAAAAATAGAAACAAGTCAATGCCCATCAACCGACAACTGGATAAACAAAATATGGTATATCTATACAATGAGTCATAATACCTTTTTATTTGGGGACCCTCAGAAAGCAGCCATTGTTTGGTGGGTTTGTTTTTGTTTTCTTGTAGACAGGTAGAAGCTGAGGAAAGATAAAAAGAAACAAAAAACCATTTCAGGTCTCTGATTGGAACTAGCATCCCATCCAAAATTGTCACTTCCATCCACATTCTAACAGTTAAGTAGGCAAGCCCTGAATCGATGAAGAGGGAATGTCTTCTCTACCTAATAGAATGGTAGACATTGCAAAGCCTTGTGGCAAAAGGTGTGGATGTATAACGCTGTTAAGGGAGGAAGAGAAGAGCTGTGAACAAGAGTCCAATCTGACATAGTACAAATTATGGGTGTAATCCCAGGCTGTCTCTAAGGTTTCCTCCTTAGAATTTAATTTTTTCTCCTCTCATAGACTGCAGTGTGAAAATGGAAGTAGCCAAATTTCAAACATGCAGGTCAGGATGATACACTTAGAGATGTCAGAGCTATAGGATAGAAGGAATCTGGGTGCCAGAATTACTTTTTTGAGCAGAGCTAAACTATAAGCCTAGATTTCTGGACTGTTTATGAGAGACACTCTATGGCTATGTTATGAAAATTTCAATATTTTGAAAGATCTTACAGCATGCTTAATTTAATAGTACAATTACTATAATCTTAATGTGGCTGATCTTATTGGATGTGACAGGAATCAACTGAGTGTTGTCTGGGTGTAGTAAAAAAACAAACAAACAATATATCAACCATAACCAAACATATTAGTAAATACAGACACATTTGTTTTATCTGAGTGTGTAATAGTAAAAATTAAATCTGCTATATAATAAATGACGAGTATAAAGAGTATTGTCAAAGTCAAAGATTAGGGTATAATGAGGGAGACCTCCCTAGTCTATAGAGTCAAGAAAGGTCTCGCTAAAGAAGTGATGTTTAAAGTTTCCTAAAGGCAGAATGGTAATTACATACGTAAAGGGGTTAAGGGTGTTAAAAGGTATTCCAAACACAGAGAAAACCAAGTCAATTAATGACAAACAAGAAAGAACATGGCATATTGAAGAAGTGAAATACATTCTAATGGCCAGAGTTCAAAGAGTGAGGAAGGCAGACTGGAAGATGAGGCCCGATCTTAGAGACTCATATTAAAGATACAGAACTGTAAATAAAAAATAAAAATGAAAACAAAGAATACAGTACTGTATACAGCACAGTGGCTGTAAACACGGCTTCAAACTGGATATGATAAATAATGTTTAAGTTTAAATATGTTCAGAATGTAGATAATTAGACTTTGCTGATTAAGAAGAATAATTCTGTTTGGGGCATGTTGGAATGGTCATTCCTTTAAGATATTTAAGCGGAAACATTCAAGGCATTGGAAGTCTAGATGGGGGCTCAGTCAACATTTCAACAGGTCATATGTGTTTTACAGTTACTTAAGTATTCTTAAGATAACTTAAGAATTAAAGTATAACTGATCAGTTTTTTAATTCTGTATTTGTATCTTTGCCTACTTACTACAATTTGTTTGTGATCCCCAAATCAATAGACATTGGTGTTTTCCTGGACAAGTGCAGAACAACAAAAAAAGTCACATGCCTGCCTCCCAAGTCCCCAGCTGAGATAGTATAAGGGGATACTCTGTCTTCTTGTTTCAGATCTCATTCTGCATGATCTATTTAGTGGCATATTTTTGTGTGTGTGTGATGATTTCATTGTTTAAAATGGCCCTAAGCGTAGTGTTAAAGTGCTGTCTAGTGTCCTTACTGGTTAAGAAAACTGCGATGTGCCCTATGGAGAAATATGTATGTTAAATAAGATTTGTTCAGCCAGGAATTGTAGTGCTGCCGTCCATGAATTCAGTATTAATTAACAGCAATATATTTAAACAAAGTGTCTTTAAACAGATAAACATATAAAACAGTTATGTTTTGATCAATTGAAAAAATGGTACAGCCAGAGGCTTAGAAACTTTATCGGATTTCCCCTCATGTCAGTGATTCAGTAATCACTAATTCAGATCTGACAGTGGCTTTATATAGTACATAATTACTCTAAATAACGAGAATGAAATGTAAATAAAGTGTAGAGTTTCTTATATTTGCATGCCTATACTTTAAGACATAGGCATTTAAATTTAGAATTTTAAGAATGTTTATGAACCGGGCGCCTGGGTGGCTCAGTCGGTTGGGCGTCCGACTTCGGCTCAAGTCATGATCTCACAGTTCGTGAGTTCCAGTCCCGCATAGGGCCCTGTGCTGACAGCTCAGAGCCTGGAGCCTGTTTCAGATTCTGTGTCTCCCTCTCTCTCTGCCCCTCCCCTGTTCATGCTCTGTCTCTGTCTCAAGAATAAATCAACATTAAAAACCATTTTTTAATGTTTATGAGCAAGGACTTTATAGATATGTTTTTTGAGGTGAGAACTACATTACATATTTCTGCTGGCTTTCAATATATTTCATTTTGTGTTCTTATACAATATCATCCCTCAAATAACACTTAATCATCCATATATGTTACTTTATTTTTTTAAATGTTTATTTATTGTTAAGAGAGACAGAGACAGAGTGTGAGCAGGGGAGGGGCAGAGAGAGAGGGAGACCTAGAATCCAAAGCAGGCTCCAAGCTCTGGGCTGTCAGCAGAGAGCCTGGATGTGGGGCTCGAACCCATGAACCGGAGATCATGACCTGAGCCATCCAGGTGCCCATATATGTTTTTTTTTAGTTACTAAGAAGAAAAATGTATAATTAACTGGAATATACATGGGAAACATACAATTCTATGGAATAAAACATTTTGAGAGCAACTCGCAAGAGTATACATTCAAATTTAAATAAAGTGTATATATTACACATAATTAGGACATTTACGCAGAGTGAAGTTGCATTTGTTGAAATTTTAGAGAAACTAAAGTAAAAAAACATTGGCTGGCCTGATTTGTCTCGTAAGTAATACACTAACTCATTGTGAGGTACAGTTCTATTGCCCATTATTTTAAAAAAGTACAACTTCATATATTGAAATATAAAACAAATGGACTAGTATTGGGAAAAAATTATTTCTGTGATTTTTTGCAGGCTTATACATAGATATAAGCTTATGAAAATTCATTATTCAAAAAGTAAACTTTCTTTAAGAACAGAAACATTAATTTGTGTATATTGATATTTAAGAAATTGAATGTAGGTGACCAAAGACAACCAAAATTCAAAAATGGCAACTTACACCTGAAAGTCTCTCAAATCCCCTTTATTTTTAAAAGTCTTCAGGGGCGCCTGGGTGGCTCAGTCGGTTAAGCCTCCGACTTCAGCTCAGGTCACGATCTCACGGTCCGTGATTTCGAGCCCCGCGTCAGGCTCTGGGCTGATGGCTCAGAGCCTGGAGCCTGCTTCAGATCTGTGTCTCCCTCTCTCTCTGCCCCTCCCCCGTTCATGCTCTGTCTCTGTCTCAAAAATAAATAAAGGTTAAAAAAAATTAAAAAAAAAAGTCTTCATAAACAGGCATAGAAAACACATGTAATTGTTTTAATTCCGGTTTAGTAACTAAGCTTCCATGTTTTTCATTGTTCTCAATGTTAAGTCAATATTTTTAGTTTTAGTTTCACCTTATTTTTTTTTTTAATTTTTTTTTTCATTGTTTATTTATTTTTGGGACAGAGAGAGACAGAGCATGAACGGGGGAGGGGCAGAGAGAGAGGGAGACACAGAATCGGAAACAGGCTCCAGGCTCTGAGCCATCAGCCCAGAGCCTGACGCGGGGCTCGAACTCACGGACCGCGAGATCGTGACCTGGCTGAAGTCGGACGCTTCACCGACTGCGCCACCCAGGCGCCCCTCACCTTATTTTTTTTTTAAAACCTTTACCCAAAGTATATGTGCACATAGTACAGTCGATCAGTTATAAGAGACGTAATAGGTATCATCATTTTCCTGGTCCTTTCTCCCACCTTCCACTTCCAAGTAGAAACTGCTCTCAATATTTGTTTGTTGTTGTTGTTTAGCTGAAAATAATACTTACCTCCATGGTTTTTAACAATATTTTTAAGTTTTCCAATCTTGATTTTTCAGATTTATATAGTAACTTTGACATCAACATGTAGAAAAAATTGAGATTTAACTGTCTTCTCCTCTTTCCTCTGCTTTATGATTGCTTCCACTTTCATTAAAAAAAAATGCTCACTCTACAAATAGAGTTATTCTTATATTAATTATCCCTCCTTACATGGAAAAGGAAGGGATCCCACCTCACTCCGTTCTCCGTGAGATCTTTCAGGAACAGGCTGTGTGCCAGTGATTACAGAAGAATTTATTTTCTTTCTTATTTTATTTTTTAAGAATTCCTTTTTTAATCATTTTACAAATAGCAAAACACTGTTTGAAAACAAAAGTGCTATAATATTAATCTCATTACTCCCTATGCAACGTATTTGCAAAGATGGCATTGAGATTTAAACAGCTTACCTTTTTTTTTTTAATGTTTATTTACTTTTGAGAGAGAGAGAGAGAGAGAGCACAAGTGGGGGAAAGACAGGGAGAGAGAGGGAGACACAGAATCCGAAGCAGGATCCAGGCTCTGAACTGTCAGCACAGGGCTTGAACTCACAAACCACAAGATCGTGACCTGAGCCGAAGCTGGACACTTAACTGACTGAACCACCAAGGTGCCCGTGGGCTACATTCTTACTTGCACACAAAAATAAACTCAAAATGTTTTAAAGACCTAATGCGAGACCTAAAACTATACAACTCTTAAAAGAAAACATAGACGGTAAGTAATACCTTTGATATCAGCTTTAACAACACCTTTCTAGATATGCATCCTCAGGCAAGGGAAACAGAAACAAAAATAACTTATTAGGCCTACATGCGAATAAAAATCTTTTGCACAGTAAAAGAAAACCATCAAGAAAATGTAAAGGCAGTGTACCAAATAGGAGAAGTTATTTGCAAACAATATATCCCATAAGAGGTTAATGTCCAAAATATATAAAGAATTTAACAAGTCAACACCCAAAAGACAGTCCCATTAAAAGTGAATAGTTGAAATAGAATTTTCCAAAATAAAAAGAGGCACTTAGCTGGCCAACAGACACAAGAAAAGATGTTGAACATCACTAATTACTAAGGAAATGCAAATCAAACTATGAGATAATACCTTACAATTGTCAGAAAATATCTTATCAAAATGATAAGAAATAACAAGTGTTGGCAAGGATGTTGAAAAAAAGGAAACCCTTGTGCACTGTTGGTGGAAAAGTAAACTGGTGCTGTCATTGTGGAATAGAGTAGGGAAGATTTTCAAAAAATCGGAAATAGAAATACCATATGATTAATTAATTCCACTATTGGGTATTAACTCAAGAAAATGAAAACAAGAAGATATATGTACCCCTATGTTTACTGAAGCATTATTTATAAAAGCTAATATACAATATTCAAAAAGTAGCCCAAGTGTCCATTGAGAGATGAACGGATAAAGTTGTGGTATATATTACAACTAGATACTACTCAGCCATAGAAAAGAATGAGATCTTGCCATTTGTAACAACATGGATGGACCTAGAGGGTATTATCCTACCCAAAATAAGTCAAAGACAGATACCATTTGATTTCATTCATTTGTGAAATCTTAAAAAATCCAAATAAATGAACAAATGTAACATACAGAAACATAAAGACAGAGAACAAAATGGTTGTCAGAGCTTAGCTATGTGGAGAGATGGGCAAAATAGGTGAAGAGGTTTAAGAAGTACAAAGTCACAGGCATGAAAAGTCCAGCACTGGCAGATGACATAATAGTATATATAGAAAGCCCTAAAGATACACCAAAAACAAAACAAAAACCCTTAATGATAAATGAATTCAATGAGATCACAGGATGTAAAACCAGTATACAGAAGTGCATTGCATTTCTGTGTGCTAATAATAAGTAGCAGAAAGAGAAATCAGAAATGAACCATTTACAATTGCACAAAAAAAAAAAAAAATACAAAAGAATAAACTTGACCAAGAAGGGGAAAGACCTATACTCTGAAAATTATAAAACATTAATGAAAGACACTGAAGATGACATAAACAAATGAAATGATATTCCCTGTTCATGGATTAGGAGAACAAATATTGTTAAACTATTCACACTGCACAAAGCAATGTACAAATTTGATGCAAACCCTATCAAAATACCAAGAGCATTTTTCACAAAATTGGAAAACATAATCCTAAAATTTGTATGGAACCATAGGAAACCCTGAATAATCAAAGCAATCTTGAAAATAACAACAAAACTGGAGGCATCACAATCCCAGAATTCAAAATCTACTACAAAGATGTAGTATTCAAAACAATATGGTACTCGCACCAAAACAGACACATAGATTAACAGAACAATATAGAAAAGCCAGAAATACACTGAGGATTATATGGTCCATTGATTTTTGACAAAGGAGCAATATGCAATAGGAAAAAGTCTCTTCAACAAATGGTGCAGGGAAAACTGGACAGCTACATGCAAAGAATGAAACTAGATCACTTTCTTATACCACAGACAAAAATAAACTCAAAATAGAATAAAGACCTAAAGTGATATCTGAAACCATAAAAATCCTACAAGACAGCACAGTCAGTAACTTCTCTTTGGCTATAACACTTTTTTTAAGAAATGTCTCCTGAGGCAAGGGAAACAAAAGCAAAAATGAACTATTGGGACCACATCAAAAAAAATAAATAAGTAAATGTACAAAACTGCACGGCAAAGGAAATAATCAACAAAAAGACAATCTACTGAATAGGAGAAGATTGCAAGTGACATGTTCAATAAAGGTTTAGCTTCCAAAATATATAAAGCACTTAAACAATTCAATATTTAAAAACTAATAATACAATTTAAAAAATGGACAGAAAAAAATGAACAGATATTTCTCCAGATTAGACATGGATGTCAAAACTTACATGAAAAGATGCTCAACTTCACTCATCATCAGGGAAATGCAAATCGAGGCTATAATCTGATATCACCACACACCTGTCAGAACAGCTAAAATCAACAACTCAAGAAACAAGTGTTGGTGGAGATACAGAAAAAAAAAGAAACTCTTGCGCATCATTAGTGGGAATGCAAATTGGTGTGGCCATTGTAGAAAACTGTATGGAGTTTCCTCAAAAAACTGAAAAATAAAACCACCCTATAATCCAGGAATTGTACTACTGGGTATTTATCCAAAAAAATACAAAAATACTAATTCAAAGAGATACATACACCCCTATATTTATTATAGCATTATTTACAATAGCCAAGATACGGAAGTGCTCAAATGTTAACTGATAGATGAATGGATAAAGAAGATGTAGTATATATACATGATGGAATATTACTCAGCCATCACAAATGAAATCTTGCCATTTGCAACAATATGGATAGACTTGGAGAGTATAATGCTATGAGAAATAAGTCAGATAAAGACAAATACTATACGATCCCACTCATGTGGAATTTAAGAAACAAAAAAAAATGAGGATGGGGATTAAAGAGTATGCTTATTATGATGAAAAATAAAATGAAGTGATAAAAAAGAAAAAAACTACATATGTTGCATTTCCACCCCCTCATGATTGACAAGTCAAAGATATTTGGAATTCCTTATCTGTATGCCTGCAAACATTTTGGTTTAGCTTCAGATCTAAGCATAGATTTGCCATTATTTTTATTATTTATTAAACTTCTCCTGTGCATTAGAAAGGCCATCCTTGGGTGTGGGTCAATTAGTAGTTGTCCTTTAACTATCAGCTCTGTTAATATGAATCCTTTAATGCTAAAGAGTAATAATACCAGGCATCTTACACTCTTCACAATCGATACAATGCGTATTTCAGATGTCAGGTCAGCAACTTCTTGTACAACATCCACTTTGATGTCAGTGCAATCCTGCAGCTAGAACTTCTCACAGCTTCTAACAAAATATATAAATAAATAGTTTTAAAAATCTCCCTAATTTATATTGTACTACCCCCCCCCCATCTGTGCTAATGCCACTTGAAACAAAGTTAAACTTCTATTTTCAAAATTTTCCTTGAATTTTCCCAACACTTTTTCAATTACGGTTTCAAAATATGTTCTTAAAAAGTGTCTTTTAAGTTGGTATTCATAGGCTTAGTTTTCAAGTGAGCATTGCGCTTTCAGTAACTAAGCAAAGCAAAATATGAAAAAAAAAAGTCAGCTAGTAACCGATTAAGTAAGCACTGCATTCTGTATGTATATATGCCAAGCTACAGGATATTTTGAGAACATGTAATTCAGATAAATACATCATAAGCTACTTATTTCACATTGTTTACTGCAGTAACAATGATTGTATGCTCCTCGCAGGAATTATATTTATTTCCTTCTTTCTGCCATCCTGGCAACCTAGAGGTTGTACTTCATAAATATGAATTAACGGCAAAGGTGGGGTATATCTTCTTAAGATTAAAGAAGTAGGAAATAATCTCTACATCGTCTCTTAGCTCAAATAATTGGTTCTGTGTTCAGGGATGAATATAACCATCAGAGGCTACAATGTATGAATTACTGTCACAAATAAAAGCAAGAGAATATTAATTATGTCAAATGAACTAAGAGACAGATGGAGTCATTAAAACTTCAAGAAGTGGCCAAATATTATTAATTCATATGGCATTCATTATATAACTACTGATCATACCAGATTCCTTTCTGTATTATTAGATATGATGTGCAAAACTAAGGTTTTCAAGAAATTTCTCTATGAAAAAAATCTGCTGCAATGAAGTCACTTAAGCAGCAAAGAGGATACCTATGGCTGAGTTCAGAATTTCTTATCTGTCACTGTATTTTAAGAAAAGATCTATATTATCTTCCTAGGTATCAAGCTCTACTCTGTCAGAAATAAAAAAAGAAAATAAAAATATGAATTCAAATAATACAATAAAAGGGTTTCTTTCCTTCCAGTTCTATATAAACAAAGCTATTGTTTGGTTTCCAAAAAGTAGTTGTTGTGCCTTGTTATAGTATGATACAAATCAGAGTCATTAAAAGTAATTACTTCTTGGTTTTTGTGTAGGTTGCCTAGGAGATGAGTAAAAGTTCCAAAAGTGTTATATCATTATTAACAGTGATAATGGTATTATTACTGCTCTCAGTATGATTTATCAAGTGCCTAATATGTACAAGGCATCGTTTAAATGTTTTACATATATTTTACTTAATCTTCCGAACAGATCCAAAGATAGATATTGCTATTATTCTTTCATGTTAAATATTCATGATCAGATAATCAAGCAAAAGTTTTCAGCCAGTAAGATGTATGAGATATCTGAATGTCTGAATTACTGACTTCTGAGTTAATAGACACAGGAAGATTAGTCATAACTATTTTTCTGAACCCAACCATGGTCACTTGAAGGACCAATTAACAGTGAACACACGTTTGATGAGCCAGTAGTGGTCACCGCATGCCATATTCTGAGCCTATTCCTTTAATTATATATTCCTTTTCAAGCCTTGGGAAAATATTTGACATTAGAAAAATATTTCAAAGATCGATTTCTAAGGCATTCCCACTAGTGTAATGTAAACCAGTACTGCTCACAGTAGAATGGATGTCATGTTCTTTTGTCTCCTACTGAAATGCTTGTCTCTGAGTTTTATTTGAGAAAAGCGAGATTGGTTTTTATTTCCAATCCCTCAAGTCGAATGTATATAGAGAGAAAGTGAGAGTATGAAAGAGAACTTTGTATAGTCTGCTTTGATTTGCCTTGAGTAAGGATAGTGATTTACCTAATGTGTGAAGTAAAATGACACCCTGAACAAGTAGGTGAGCTGTGTGGGAATTTTCTGTGTGATTAGGTTACGGTCCTCTCCATAATGAGATGAGGATTCTTCTTTCATTCTTTCAGACTGTATGAACAAATTGCAAAAACTTTTTAAAAGTGAAAGATTGGCAAACACAAGTACACGCATGCGTGCGTGCGCGCACACACACACACACACACGCACAAACACACACACAAAGTGATCCAAAGGTTTTTGTAATATTAGGCAACAGTTTTTCATGTAATATTTCTAGATTTCCAAATATTAAATAGAAATGTGCATATATATATATACATATATATACACATAATAAATAAATGAGTAATTTTTCTGATGGCATAATGCCACTCGTTTATTTTTTTTATGCTAAGTAAATACTGCTTAATCTATTTGCCTGTAAATTTTCACTCTGTGGTCAGAATTGAACATGGTTTTTACAAAAAAGAACTGAATGTTCTTTCTCCATTTATTTCTTTTCCTTTCTGTTTTTCAAGTGTTTTATTCAATAAAATAATTAACAGAGGGTTATTACAGTGAATGAGACACAGAGATAAAACTGTCATGCTTCAAATCTAAGGAATTTCCTTATTGACAATATAGAAGCAAGCCACAGAAAGTACAGGAAAGCAGCTAGGCCTTAAGTGGGATGAGAAACAAGATGGTTGATACCTTAGGATACTTTCAACCTTTTTTGTCTCTTCCACTTTTCTCTAAAAACCATTACCCTTCTTCTCATCTCCTGCCCCACATGTAGTCTCAACCACATGGTAACAAAACATCTACTACAATAACTTAGCACACAATGAGTGCTGTGTGTGAAAATGTTCTTAATGCTTCACATGTCATTGAATCCCAGTCCTATGCCTCTAAGTCAATATTAGTGGGATCTGGATTTTGAGAGGCCGCATCTCATAGAAATCAGAAACCAGATTCTTCGGCTCCTTTGGTTCTTTGGCTCTTTGGCTGCCAGATTCTTTGGCAGGAGGTAATACTTCCTGCAAGTGTTATGGATATTATAATTTTGCAAAATAAAACCATTTTAAATATAGAAAACTATTTAACCCAGGACTGAACTCCATCCAGTCCTACATAAAGATTGTCACCTCTACCTTATACGGTTGTCCTGATCAAGGGCCGTATCTCCAACAGCCATGGATTCCACTGTATGGAGGGGGAAAAGTGAGTTCTTGGGAAAAATATGACAACATCTACATATGTTTCATCTAAAAATTAACAAAGACATTAAGCTGTACGAATATTTGATGTACAGTTTGCTCCCATGGTCCTCCTGGGCTCCGGGAGACTCCCTTTCATGTATCACAATGCACAGGAGTTCCTACTGTAAGTTCCACATTATAAAGTGTCTTCACTCCTCCCTTTTGCCTTTGGAGCGTTGCAATATGCTGCATGTACAGGCCTTGGGAAATGCCCTAATTTTAACCCCACTAACTCTCACAAAACTGTTACGTGACTTGGAAAACTCTTCAATGAAACCACAGCGAAGGATAAGCAAATACACAAATATGAGAAAACAAAAATGAATCAAATGACTGTGCGTGTGTGTGTATGTATATATGTCCATCCTTATCCTAGTACATGCTCTTTATTAGCAGCATTACAGTGGCAAAGAACACTAACAATCTAAACTACTACACCCAGAATTTTGCTCACATTTTTGAAATAGTCATTTGGAATATGGATTACCCACTAATATAAATGAAAGCACGTCATTGCTCACAGGGACTGTGGCAATAAGGAAGCTAAAACCAACTCCAGGATGTCACTGATATGGTTAAATTCTCAAATCAAGATCTTTATAATATTTACAAAAATTTAGTGATGGAGTAGGAGGAATGATGAAAATCATATCAGGTAGAACACTGAATATTTTAAGGCAAAATACTTAAAAGAATAGTTAAAAATAAAGAAAGGTATTGTTCATATTCATTTAATATAAAGAAAAGTGTTTCAAATTTCGTGTTTCTTAATTTTTTTTGATTCCCTGATGAAAAGTGGCTGTCAGTAAACTACTATCTAGAAAATACAAAATAAAAAACATGAGCCTTAACTGTTATTTTGTAAAATTACTTCAATTTACCCTTCATATTATTTTACTTTTTTATTTAGGAAGAGGTTTGAAAGTTAGTCTTTCACATCACTGGTAAAATTTTCTGCGTTGTCAGTTTTCTTTATAGATAATATTATCTGTTATTCATTCCATTTGCCTTACAACTTTTCCTTTAAATTTCTTTGGCTTTCCAGCCAGTTTCTTTTTATCTTCTCCTCTCATTTTTAATTTTTTGTTCTATGCTTTCAAGTTTTTCTGTAATTTTATAAATCACATATAATATTTCTTTTCAAAATTATCTGTTTCCCATGTAAAAGTGCCAAAGTAGGACTAATTTCTCTTTGATGCAATACTTATCTCCCTTTATAGAACAAAATTTGAAATAAACCTGTAGGATTATATTGTGATAGTCAACATCGGGAGATGTAATAACTTATTTATTTTTGTAAAACTATATTTTCCCCCAAGAGGTCTTATATTTTCCGTTTCAGTCTTCATTGTCTTGGATATTCATCTATAAGATTGATTTATAAGCAGAAACATTGGACAGATTTTTACTGCAGAACTATATATAAGGCTCGTTGAACTAAAGGGAAATCTATTTTACCCACTCGTGTTTCTGTCTTATGTGAAGATAATTTATATCTTATAAGTTATATTATTTATAATTTGAAGTTTTTCTATTAACATGAAAATATTTAATACAAATGGTAAATATCCACAATTAAAAAATTTCTTTCCATGAGATCCTAAAAAGGAATTCCTAGTCCATTCATGATTCCTGTTTCCAGAAATATTTTCTGCCTGTAAATGTATTATATTCAGTTTTATTGACCTAGGACTCTGCACAAGGATTTAGGGACTGCATTACTTAGTTGTAAATAGTATGTAGCAAAAAGCATCAATAGTTCATACAATTCTGCCATGTAGTAAAATGCAGCATGATAAAACTTGTGCTTAGTCCCACTAATTTAGCTATTTCTCCTAAGTGGGAGATTAATTATATAAAAGGGTTCAGAGAGACAAGGGCTCAGATGGGAAGATAATTGGCCTAAATTTCTGTCCTCTGTGTAGGCTAAGCCAGTGACATTTGGTGAACAGACAAAATATCCTCCCTAATATCTTGATCAAAAACCATTAAATCAGCTTTAAAGTACTATATGCAAAACACCTGCATGGTCATAGTTTAATGCACAAGCAAAAAAAAAAAAAAAAAACAGAATCAAAATAAGATTAAGTATATAAACTGATTATGAAAAATTAAAAATGTCAAACTAAATATATAAAATATCAAGATATCCTAAGATTATCAAATTGATTTCTATTTTATTTAGATTTCCCTTAAAAAAAAAAAAACTATTTTTTTTTCAAAATTGAAGACTTGCCGTCTATGTGAAACTTTGGTATTTTCTGTTCTTCATTTTCCTCTTCAAATATATTCTGGTAAAAATCTCTGTATATGATCCAAAGATAATCCCAGCTGCCACATCACAGGAAGAAAACTGAAGTATATAAAACTTTAAGAAGGAAACACCCTTCTGTTCCACTCCATAAATTTTTTAGAAGCTGACATCTAATGTGTCAACAAAATTCCACGAGCAAGAAAAGGCAATCCCAAGAGAACCTCTAGACTACAGATGACAACAATAAAGATACTATAAGCACACTGAAGAGTGTATTGTCAGCATTAATTCCACATACTAGAACGTTGAGGTATTTTATTCATTCCATTTTTTCTTTTTTTGCTATTTCGGTAATTTTACCTCAGACATATATTCACTATGTTAGATTCCATCCTTCAAAACACATTTCATTGAAAGGTGAACAGACAGACAAATCAGCATATGACATGGTGACTGCATTTTTACATTAATGGGGGAATACGTATAGTCTTCAAAATTGTTAGTAGAAACGATTTAAAACATGAGCCCTAAAATCTTATTTTTACATTTGCCTATCATCCAGTGTTTCAAATCTACTCATAGAAGAAATTAGTTTAGAAGAAACAAGGTATAAACAATATAATCATGGTATGTTTGATTTTATAATACTATCTAGTAGAAAACATAGAATTGCTTAATATTACAATATATATATTTTAACATTGACCTCTTTATATAAAATGATGTCACAAGGAATAGAAATAAACCGTTGGATTATGATAAAACTAGACTTTCATCGTGAATCATGAAACATTAAGAATATATTTATAATGTGGTGCCTGTGTGGTTCAGTCAGTTGAGAGTCCACTCTTGACGTAGGCTCAGGTCATAATCTCATGGTTCATGGGATCATGCCCCACATAGGGCCCTGGGCTTACAGCATGGAGCCTGCTTGAGATTCTCTCTCCCTCCCTTTCTCTCTGCCCTCCTCTCTCTTTCTCTCTCAAAAAATATAGAAAAAAAATCTTAAAAATACATTATTAATTGCTTATATATAACATCATAACCATCAGTTAAATGCAAATTTTGGTTATTTTATTCTTTTTTACATTCAGTACCAGGGATATATGCCATTGGCTTTGGTCTTTTCCAACTACAAAAAGATGTTCTAAAATTTTAAAATATTTCACCAAAAAAATAAAGACCCCAAACTTGGATTATAAAATTATTAACCTGTCCCACATTACTTCGTTAATTACCAAGTTATTTATTGATTGCAAAGAATAGGTCAATAAGCTAAACAAGTGCATATTACAAATGAATCAGATTTATAGAGGCAATTTCTACCCTTCTGCCTACTGCCGCAAAAGTATCATCTACCAAAAAAAATGCGCAGTATACGTTAAAACTGTTGCTTTGGGGCTTCGCCATTTGCTTTTTATTTTAGAGGGGTTGTTAAACCTATTTTGTACATATCTGCTTTATTTCCTTGACTCATTTTTAAGCAAAAGATCATTTTTCCACTTTGATAGAAGCTGTGATATTTGAATAATGTGCTTTGGGGAGGGTTGAACAGCAGTTTGTGTGGAGGAAGATGTACTGAATATTTGATGAGTACAAACAGAATGTGGTAATTATCAGCACTATGTATCAAATATCGTTTATTTCTATCTTTGGGGCAACTTATCTATAGGGTTTCCTTTCACAGACCTTCTGTGACTATGTGGGGCACTATAATTAGTTCTGGTCACTGAGTTGTGGGTGGCTGGAACATGAGCATGTAAGACACCCTAGAGCTCTCTTTTTTTGTCTATCAAAACACCTGATGTTTCAGGGGTATTTGTTTTATTAGCTTGGGTCTTACGCCCATAAGCGCTCAGGAACAACGAATTATCAAAATGTTTTAATCTTTTCCAACCTGATTGGTAAAAAATGGAACTTATTTTAGTTTTAATTTGAATCTTTGATTGTATTTTCAGTTTTTAATCTTTTTAAAAATGTTAATATTTATTTATTTTTGAGAGAAAGAGAGAGCGTGCATGCAAGCACACACACAGGCGGGGAAGGGGCAGAGAGAGAGAGAGGGAGACAGAGTCCTATAAGCAGGCTCTGGGCTGACAGCACCCAATACAGGGCTCGATTTCAGGAACTGTGAACTGTGAGGTCATGACTTGAGCCGGATTTAGAGTCAGACGCTGAACTGAGCCTCCCAGGCCCCCTGTTAGTTTTTAACATTCCTATATCTTAAAGTGGTTTATTCGTGTCACTTATCTATATACTTTTTGTGTATTTTTGTTTGATCTGAAAGTAACTTATGTATGTTATATCTGCATCCGAACTGTGACTTCCCAATATATATATATATTTTTAACTATATCATTTGTTATTTGACTTGGCCTTGCTGACTTTCAAGTTATGGACTTCTTTTAAGACTAACCATTACATTTTTTTTCTCTCTTAGAATGTCATCCCAAACTAAGACATTGCAAATGAAGTCTCCCAGGTTTCTCTTTGCATTTTTATGACTCTGTATTAAAGCTTTTGGTAAATCAGGAATTTTGGAATAATATGGTAGTTACCATGCTTCATTTTCTAGTTATTTAAATCTTTGTGTAGCAGTTAAAACATTTCCTCAGTTATAAACTGAACATTTCTTGTTGAATTTACTCTGTTATATATTCCTTCCAATAATAAATGGGCTGTTTTCTACCACTTCATTTTCCATCTGATTCTTTGTTTAGAAATGGTATTGATTGTTCCACCAAAAAGTTTAAAACTCTACTAATAATGAATTGAAATCTTGCATGGGTTTTGCTATTAAGCACAATACTGACTTTTGAGTTAGCTGGATAAAGAGACAGGTAGGTAGGTTAAAAAAAATAGTTCACAGAAAGGATTATAGACAATACACACACACACACACACACACACACACACACACACACAACCAAGAGAAAGAAAAAGGATCATATGATCAATATATTTTTACCCCAAACTATCCTTGAATTCCTAGTAGGAGTACTACATGACTATGGTTTATTATTCTTTATTATACTCTTGGATTATATTTGTGAATATCTGATTTAGGAATCTGTGTCTTATATCATAACTGATATTTGCCTATAACTTCTGTTTTTGTCAAGTGTGTGTGTGTGTGTGTGTGTGTGTGTGTGTGTGTGTCAGAGAGAGAAAGATTAAAGAAGTGGTCTCTTGCTTCTTAGAAAGTAATGGAATTGTTTCTTCTCTCTCTCTCTACTGGTATTCTTTATAAAGCACTGGACTTACCTCCTCTTGAAAGACGTGGTACAATTCATATCAAACTATACTTTGTACTCCTACCAGCAATGAATGCTCACGTTTGTCTGCCTCTTCACCAGCACTGATACTGTCAGTCTTTTTTGGATTTTAGCTTTTCTAATAGGTATGTGGAGACATTATCTTGCTTTGATTTGCAATTTTCAAATGATAAATGATATTAAGCATCCCGTCACATGCTTGCTTGCCATGTGCATATTTTTCTGGTAAATTTTTATGCAGATATTTTGCCAATCTTTAAAAAAATAGGCTGCTTGCCTTCCTATTATTGAATTTTAAGAATTATTGGTGTATTTTGATAAGTTCTTTATCAGATATGTTTTGCAAATATTTTCTTGAAGATGGTGACTTGTGTCTTTATCCTGTTAACTGTTTTACATAAAAGATTTAAATTTTAATACAGTTCAAATTTCATTTTTCCTTTATTGATCATGTCTTTGGTATTATATCTAAAAATTCTTACCCAAACCCAAGGTCACTTAGATTTTCAGCAAAGATCGTGGTTTTTTTTTTAAACATTTATTTATTATTGAGAGACAGAGACACAGAGCGTGAGCAAGGGAGGGGTAGAGAGAGGGGAAACACAGAATCTGAAGTAGGCTCCAGGCTCTGAGCTGTCAGCACAGAGCCCGACGCAGGGGGTGTGAGATCGCATGAACTGTGAGATCATGACCTGCGCTGAAGTCGATTGCCTAACCAACTGAGCCACCCAGGCGCCCCAAGATCATGTTTTTTAGAGCAATTTTCAGTTTACATTAAAATTGAGAGGAAGGTTAGAGAGGTTATACCTTCAAAAGGTTATACCTTTTGTCCTCAGACATGCATAGCCTTTCCTATTATCAACAGCACTCAAAAGAGTGGTATCATTTTTACCAAAAATAAATCTACACTGATACATTATAATCACCCAAGTCCACAGATTACAATACACATCACTCTTAGTGTTGTATATTTGATGGGCTTGGACAAATATATAATGAAAAACATTCACCACTATAATAGCAGTATTTTTACTATCCTAAAAATCATATGCTCAACATATTAATCTCTCCCCACTCTTCTACTTATATAAAACTTATATATTAAACTTATTAAACTTTGGATAGGTATATACTGCAATCTTGCCTTAATCACTTATTAGTTCTAGGGTAGTTAATTGTTTGGGACTTTCTATTCAAAAATTGTCTCATTATAAAAAAAAGTTCTATTCCTTCATCACCAATCTGTATATGTTTTATTTTTCTTATTTTATTGAATTAGCTATGACTTCCAGTCAATATTGTGTAAGAGTAGTGAGAAGAACTCGCCTCATTACTGATCTGAAGGGGAAAGCATACAGTTTATCACCATTTCGTGTGATATTTGTTGTGAGGTGTTTTTTTTTTTTTTGTAGATTTTACTTATTAAGTTTTATTATTTGATTTTCAAATGTTGAGCCAGTCTTATATATGTGGAATAATCACAATTGGTTGTAGTATATTATTTATATATTTTTGGTTTTAACTAATATTTTTGAAAATGCTTATATCTATGTTCATAAAAAAGAGTGATATATAGTTTTCCTTTATTTTAATGTTTTTATTTAGTTTTGTTATCAGAGTAATGATGGCTTCACAGAATGAATTAGGACACGTTCTTTTCATTTCTTTTTCCTGAAAGAGATTGAATAGATTTATTTCTTCCTTAAATAGATGTAAGAATTCAGTGGTGAAACCATCTTGGCTAGTGCTTCCTTTTTTTTTTTGGATATTTATTAATTATGGGTCTAATTTCTTTAATAGCTATAGATCTATTCAGGTTAACTAGTTCTCCAGGTGTGTGTTTTATAGATTATTTCTTTCAGTGAATTGTTCCACGTCCTATAGATTATCAAATCTGGTGGCATGTTATCATTCACAATATTCTTTTATTATCCTTTAAATGTCTAAGATCAGTATCGGTTACCTCTCTTATTTCTACTATGAGTAATTCGTGTTTATGCTCTCTTTTCTTGCTTCGTTTAGCTAGAGGGTTGTCAATATTATTGATCTTTCTGTAGAATAAGCTTCTGACTTAATTCATTTTTTTCTACTAATTTCCAGAAGTTGGGTATCTTCTGTTATAAGGTACCTGAACTACCTGTGAAACAGTACAGCATAATTTGAAAATGGACTTAAATTTGTTGTAAACATATACTGCAAAGTATAGAGCAACCAGTAGATTAAAATATGATTTTAATCAGTGGCTAAGAGAAGAGAGAAAATGGAACCATAAAATATTCATTTAAAACCAGGGTATGGGGCGCCTGGGTGGCTCAGTCGGTTAAGCTGCCGACTTTGGCTCAGGTCATGATCTCGCGGTCCGTGAGTTCGAGCCCCGTGTTGGGCTCTATGCTGACAGCTCAGAGCCTAGAGCCCGTTTTGGATTCTGTGTCTCCCTCTCTCTGACCCTCCCCCGTTCATGCTGTCTCTCTCTGTCTCAAAAATAAATAAACGTGAGGGGCGCCTGGGTGGCACAGTCGGTTAAGCGTCCGACTTCAGCCAGGTCACGATCTCGCGGTCCGTGAGTTCGAGCCCCGCATCGGGCTCTGGGCTGATGGCTCAGAGCCTGGAGCCTGCTTCCGATTCTGTGTCTCCCTCTCTCTCTGCCCCTCCCCCGTTCATGCTCTGTCTCTCTCTGTCCCAAAAATAAATAAACGTTGAAAAAAAATTTAAAAAAAAATAAAAATAAATAAACGTTAAAAAAAATTAAAAAATAAAACCAGGGAAGGCAGAAAAAGGGGGAAAAAATGAATAATCACAAGGAGTAGAAAACTGTTACCAACAGATTTAACTCATCTGTATCACTAATCAGTTTTAAATGTGAATGGCCTGGGGTGCCTGGGTGGTTCAGTTGGTTGAGCATCTGACTCTTGATTTTGGCTCAGGTTATGATCTCAGGGTCATGAGATGGAGCCCTGTATCAGTCTCTGTGCTGTGCATGAGCCTGTTTAAAATCTCTTTCCCATTGTTCCTCTCCCCTGTTCACACACGCTCTAAAATAAAAAAAAATTAAAAACTAAATGTGAATGGTCCAAATGCATGAATTAAAATACAAAAACTATCAGAATTGATTTTTTGAAAAGGGACTCAATTATATATTAAAAGAAGCATACTTTAAATGCAATCACACTGATAGATTAAAAGAAAGTAGATGGAGAAAAATACACGATAATACAATAATCAAAAGATATCTGAGGTCAATATATTAATTTCAAAAAAGAAGACTTCAAAGCAAGAGCAAGTTTCAGGGATAAGGAGGAGCACTACATAATGGTAAAAGGATCAATACTCCAAAAAGACACAACAGTGTTTAATGCATTTGTACCTAACAAGAAAATATCAAAATATGAAATATCTAAGGCAAGAACTGATAGAACTGCAAAGAGTAATAGAAAAAGCCACTCTTATATTTAGAGACTTCAACATCTATCAGTAATTGACATATCCAACAAAAACATCAGCAAGGATATAGTTCAGCTGAATAGCACCTCAGTAAAGTGGAACATTGCCATTTATAGGATACTTCATACAATAGCAGAATACACTTTCTTCTTAACCACACATGGAACATCTTCAAAGACAGACCACAATCTGGGCCATAAAAAACATCTTATCAATTTCAAACAGTATATATCTTACAACATATGTTCTCAGTGCATGGGATTAAACTAAAAACCAGTAACAGAATGGAATTAGACTAGAAATCAGTAACTGAAAGATAGCTGGAATATCCCAAAATATTTGGAGATATACAATACAGTTCTAAACAGATAATGGGTCAAAAAGGAAGTCTCAAGAGAAATGAAAAAAAAAAATATGTTGAACTAAAACAAGAATGCAACTTTCCAAAGTTTGTAGTGCTTATAGGGAAATTTATAGCATTAAGTGCATATATTAGAAAAGAAGAAAGATCTGAAATCAGCAATCTAAGGCCCCACCTTAGAAAATAGAAAAAAAGGGGCCACATATACCTAAAAGAAACTGTATTAAAGATAATCAAACTTAGAGCAGAAATATTATTTTAATAAATTTTGTGTGTAAATTTTTTTACTTTTACAATGTAAGGTGAATAATTTATTTTCATGTTTTTTGTTTATAAATATATTTTAGTTAGTGTTTCAGAGATTTAATTTTAGTGATTCAAATTATTATCCAATATTTTATTTTTACCTATTCCTAAGAGTTTCTAGAATTCCAAATCCAACTTAAAATTTATGGTTGTAATTACTTTCTCTTTACTGAAGTGATATCAGCAAGTACATATCTATACAATTCAAATAGCCATTATTTGGATTGGTTTCCTTTGTGGCCTATTTTTGTTTAACACTTTAGTAGAATTCCAAGCAAAACAGTGTGTGTGTGTGTGTGTGTGTGTGTGTGTGTGTGTGTGTGTGTGCGCGCGTGCGCGTTTCTTCATTATTGGGAGGAAGGGGGTTTAGTTCTTTTGGTCCTGCCTCAGTTGGTCAGGAATTCATGGGAAGCTTGGCTGGATAATTCTGACCCAGGGGTTCTTAAGAGGTTGCACTCACAGGTTAGCCAGGACTGCAGGCCTTTGAAGTCTTTACTGGAGCTGGAGGACCTCCTTCTACAGTAACTCACTTGCATGCTTAGCCAAGTTGGTGGGGGGTGTTGGTTGGAGTGCTTAGTTCCTATTCTTCTGGACCTCTCCACAGGGCTACTTGAATATTCTCACCACCTACTGAGACTGATTGGTCCTGTTACTTCAGCCACACTTGGCTGAATTAAGTGTGTTGAATTGCAGTTTCTCAAAAAAGGACTCTGGAACGAAATTCCATGACTTGTTGCATGTCAGGAATATTTGATAATGTAAAAGTTTCAGTCATACATTCTTCACTCAACACTTTAAATATATTGCTCTACTGCATTCTAGTATTTAATATAACTGTAAAGAAGTGTGAAACCAGTCTTCTGTTTCTTTTCGGTGATTTGTTCTTTACTTTTGAGGCCGAATTTTTGTGTTAAGAAATCTCTTTAATATTAGTCACCCAATTTTGTTTCCCTCCCCACCTCTAAAGTGCTGGGTGTTGTTCACCTAAAGTTTTAAAGCTTTTGTTTTTCAAAATGCGTGTTGTATTTTGGCTACTTTTTTTATATTACTTTTGTAATCTACTTCTAAGGCATTGAAGATTGATGATGCACACATCTGATTTCCTAGGTGACCATTTCAATCATTTTTTCTCTGATAAAGCCTTTACTTATTTTTAATTTGCTTTTTCATTTTTTATTATTATATGTTACTTCATGTCCATTACTATGTTTCAACAGTGTCTATTCTCATTTGTGCTGGTTACAAAAAGACCTTCTTTGGGGAGATATTTTTTCTTCCCTGAACTCTGGTGGTCCATATTCCATCTTTTTTTTCTCACCTATTTTTTTCTTAACTCTTATAAATTTCATGAACTTTTCAATTCTACAAGTAATGGATTCAGTATTCTTTCCCCCAAATACATGTCTATCAGAACTTCACAGTATAATCTTATTTGAAAATAAGGCCTTTTCACAGGCCATTAAGATGAGGTAATATTGAATTAGGGTGGGCCTTGTAAGAGTGACAGGTGTATTTATAGAAGAGGACAAACCCACTGACATACACACACAGAAGTCATGTAAATATGGAGGCAGCTATTGAAATGATACATCTAGAACCTAAGATTTCTAGCACATACCCAAAACTAGTAAAAGGCAAGGGAGGCTTTCCAGAGCTAGAGACTGTCAGAGGGAGTATGGCCTTACTGTTACCTTAGGACCTAAACAATAGATGTGATGTTTTTCACTATTTTTTTTAATTTATGGATTTTTGACACAATACTTTTCACGTTTTCTCTGATAATATGTTCAGTTTTATATGTCTATTTGTTTTTCTTGCTTCTTTAAAAAATCTATTAATTTAAAATATATTCTGATTTATTTTCAATTTATTAATCATCACTCTATGAGGTTAAAACCTGTATATTTGTCTCTCTGTTTACTTTTTAACTGAATTACAAGGCCCTTGGGGATAAGATTCCTTTTCCTTAAAATATTTAACTTTGCCCCATTTCTAGCATCAATATGTTTCCATTCCAATTTTACTTTAGCCCATTGTATTCGTGTTCTTATTCTAATAACAGCAGAAAATTTCTTTACCATTAAGTTGAGTAAATTCACCATGTTCTATCTTAATGTTAGCTATTCTCTATTCTAGAACATATTTTTCCCCTACAATTTCAGTTTTTCCTTCACTCAAAATATATTTTTGTTTCTCTAATATATCTGTTAATATATACTATTTTCAGTTTCTTATTCTCTTCTCAGGGCTAGTAATTACATTTAGCTGGGTCTTTACCCTTCAGAGTTCTCTATTAAGTTTGCTTTAGCATAGATATTGTGTGGTGGTTTTTCATCTATTAGACAGCAGACCACTCTGATTAATAATTTTAATTACAAAATTGCTGCGTCTCTTCTCTCCATTCTTGATTCTGGTTGGTCTTTTGACAAAATAATATTTGCATATTTCGCTCTAAATCTATTCTTCATCTTTTGTCTACTGTGGAAAGCTATATATGGCTATCGAGATATTAGAGATACATTGTACTGTTCAAAATTGAACATCCCTGTTCTCATGAAAATTATTGTCAGGAGGGAATTGAGCACATGACCCAAAGACTATCATCAATAAGACAATCAATGGAGTAAAACCACCACAAAAATAAATACATGTCTGAGGAGGCAACAAGCTAATTATGCCACTAAAACTGAAATGCATCTTCTTATTTTCCGGTATTCACCAAGTTTGTTTAGATTGTGTACCATTCTTTCTTAATTTCCTCTTTTAACTTTTGAGAACCTCCCATGTTTTAATAAAACTAAGAGCGCCTCTGCCCTTTTCAAACAAAATAACATAATTTAATGATTACATGAAAAGAATTGAGAAAAGAATGTGGAAGCTCGATTTGAACGGAGGATGGTTTGCAGGTTATAATGTGATATCATTCAAATAAGACGTTGTTACTATTATCCAGATATGATAAGAGTGGCAGCATCCAGGATAGAGAAATATGATGTATTTCATATGTAAAGATCTCTATTCTTAGGTATAGTTTTAAGACATAATTATTAGTCATTGTTATTAGACACAAGATGGCCAATGTTGAGAGCTAACACAGAACAGTCTGCGTTTAAAACATCGGAATCTTTACAAGACTGGCAATGCTTATCTTGGAACGGACCCTTGTTATTACGGAAACCAGCACAATTTTGTAGAAATTTACTGAATCAACTGTGATATATAGACCGTGGGTTCATTTGTAAATTTTAGAACTGACTCCATACTGAGCATTTCTTATTCTGGTAATAAGAATTCCACTTTCCTTTCATGAACCCCCAAGTCTATACATTTCTGATAGATCTGTCAATCATAGTATACTGCTGTTGACATAGTGGTGGACATATTACCAAATAGTGGTTATTTTAAAACCTCTTCCTGCCCACAGAATTTGATTAAAATAGTAGGCATATAATACAGAGACTATTAAAATATTTTCCTGGAAATGTCCAGGCAGTTTTCTCTTTGAGTAATCCTTTAAGTTTCTTAAATGTCTGGTCCAGTAATTTTCATTCCTTTAATGCTTCGAGGAAAAAAGAAAACACTTAAATAAGAGAATAAGGAGGGAGAAATGTCAGAAAGATTGAAGAAGGCAATGCGGTGACTGAAGCAAGATGCCATGCTGATGGCTTTGAAGATCGTGCATGACTCAAGAACACAGGGAATGGATCTGGAGAAAGTGGAAATGGCAAGGAAATGAGTTCTTCCCTAAAGCCTTCAGAGGGAGGGTGCCCTCCTCAGATCTTGACCTACTTCACTGAACTGTGAGTTTTGACCTACAGAACTGTAAGTGTACCATTCTGTGTTGTTTAGGACACCGTATTCATGGTAATTTTGTTAAATCAGGCATAGAAACTAATGCTACACACACACACACACACACACACTTATACTTTATGTGTATACATATATAGACTGAGTTTTTTTTAAAGTATAGTTGACACACAGTGTTACATTACTTTCAGGTGTATAACACAGTGAATCCACAACTATGCATCATACTATCTATGCTCAGGTCACCATACAACACTATTACCATACCATTGCCTATATTACCTATGCCAATCCTTTAGTGCCATAACTAAGAGCCTCCCACTCCTATTCATCCATCTTGCCCACCTCTCCACTTCCCTCTGGCAAACAGCAGGGTTTTTTTCTGTGTTTATTTATGCTTAGTTTTAATAGCAAGGGTATGCTAAATTTAATGACAGATTAGAATCTTTACCATCACTTTCTATACTATCTATACATTTTTTAAAATGACTTAGGAATTTTCTACTCCTTGAAGTTTCGCTCTATATCTTTAGTATTTGAATCTTCCATTTTTATACCAACAGGCAGTCTTTTGAATATACTTTAATGAGTATTACAACTATGCTCTTTTGAGGGTCTGATTCAGATTTTCTGTATTGCATGGAATATCAATCTCTTGTGAAATTGCAAGTGTAAGAGCCAATTTGTCAGCATTGCTGACCAGAATTCCAGAGAATACTCATTTTTTGAGTGAAAGCAATAAAATGATTCCTTATGAGTTTGTATGTAGAAATTCTGAAGTGCGATTTCATAGAGCAGAAACAGATGAAGAGGTCAGGTAGTTATAAGCTAATGAGAAATAAATTGCTATAATCAGTGACCTAACATTGCCTGAAGGATTTCTTTCTACAGTAATGGATTCAGCTGGCAAAGGGTCTTAATGTTGCTGTTTGAAAGTCTTGTTTGGCATTTGTAGTATTATTCTAAAACTTGATTACACCATGGACAGGTTAATCCATTACAAAGCACTTGCCTGAAGTGATTTGATTTTAATGTTTCATGAGTAGCCAGTTGTACGGGACTAGATGTATAATTTCTTTACTTCCTACTAGTAGGATTACCCTTCTTTTCATTTATAAATATTTTTGTTCTGGTCTTTTGAGTAATATCTTTTTTTTCTTTAAGAAAAAAATGTTTATAGCTTAGAGGACTGCTGATTTAAGGCTGCTATTAAAAATTATCTATTGATGGTTTATTTAAAAACTTAAACATTACCTAAGAACAATAGAGGAGAGGATTTTCCATTTGTTGACTTTTTTAGCCAGTCATCTTAAATTTTTCCTTTAGGCCTAGGGGTGATTAAAAAAAAAAAACAACTAATAATCTCTCTATGGATTACAATTAAACAAATGTAATTGAAGAGGTTGTTACCGCAACCTTTGGGAATGATGATTTTATTGTAATACTAACCAGTACTATTTATATCATATATTTACATTTTTCCCATTAGGCAAAGAGCATCTCCTGGCCCCCCTGGATGGGTCATATTGACATATTTGTCCAACAAACAGGAGGTTTGTTAATGTGACTCACTCTTTCATTCTATCGCCTTGCTACAGTGATGGCCAATGTTTCAGATAGCAATTGTCCTGTCAGCCTGGGAAAGAGCCATGGAGCACAATCTCAAATGAACTGCAGTCAACATACAACCTGAGAGGAAAGCATTTATTGTTATAAGCCATAAAGATCTGGAATTATTTATTACTGCAGCATATCCTTGATTATTCTTTCTAATAGGAGATTATATGTATATACATGTGTATATATGTATGTGTGTGTATATATATCACTTAATCTGTAGGATTAATCTTTTCCCTGGTACCTAATTTGAGAATTAGTCTACAGATGCTTTACCCTTTGTCTTCTACATGCAAACTTGAAATAATAACACATAAGGTATCATATCACATGAGAAAACTCTAACTGTCCCAGTTTAGTTTAAATATTTCTTTGCAACTAATTATGTATATGGAAGTATAATAGAATACACTGTATAAAAGAAAACCATCAAGAAAATCACAAATCCAAAATCAAGGAAAAGTACAGGTCATGTATGAGATGTCTAAAAAATACCCTCCTTCTTCAAAAGCAGGGAGAAGCACTATTAAAAGTAAACTATTCTATGGGGCACCTGGGTGGCTCAGTTGATTAAGTGGCTGACTTACGCTCAGGTCATGACCTCAAGGTTCCTGACTTTGAGCCCTGCGTTGGGCTCTATGTTGACATCTCAGAGCCTGGAGCCTGCTTCGGGTTCTGTGTCTCCCTCTCTCTCTGGCCCTCCCTTGCTCTCTCGCTCTCTTGCTCTCTCTCTCTCTCTCTCTCTCTCTCTCTCAAAAATAAATAAACATTAAAAAATAATTTTTTAAAAAAGTAAATTATTCTACTGATATTATAAGAGCTTCTGTAAATAGTTCTTAATTTCCACAAAGATAATTTTCAAGCTCACTTTGGAGGATAAGAAAAAGAATGGGTAGGTAACACAGAAGAGGAACTTTTATGTGTCTACAGAGGTTCTTCTTTGAATTCATTATCTTTGAAATAATCATGCCAGGGGCGGGCACCTGGGTGGCTTGGTCAGTTAAGCCTCCTACTTTGGCTCAGGTCATGATCCGGCGCTGCGTGAGTTTAAGCCCCACGTCAGGCTCTGTGCTGACAGCTCGGAGCCTGGAGCCTGCTTCGGATTCTGTGTCTCCCTCTCTGTCTATCCCTACCCCACTGAAGCTCGCTCGCTCTCTCTTTCTCTCAAAAATAAACATTAAAAACTTTAAGAATCATCCCAGTACTTATTTCAAAAAATGTTAAAAAGACACTTCTGCATGATTAAAGAATTTGAAATAATACTGAAAGACTAAGGATTTCCTGTAAGATCAATATGTAATATATACATTTATGGTACACTTACATAGATGTTTAACATATAAAATAAATAGACTTGAGAATGGCCCATTTCATTCCATGTTTTAATGTTGTAATGAAATACCCTCAGATTGGATGAGTGAGGTCAAAGTTAAATGAGAAAATTCTGACAATTACATTCATTTACGGTGCATGGAAGATGAAAATCATTCCTTGCTCCTCATTTACTCTCTGTACTAAAAAAATATAGTGACTTTTAAAATCAATTATTTCTAATTTAAAATTTTACTTTCCAAAATTTTATAATATAATCCATCCAACCTAACACAGGTCCAATATCAGAACTTGGAAGAAACCTTCAATCACAAAGATTTACATCATCTACATATGTAGAAAACTCCTATAACATCTATGGTACATACAAAAACACACACAATACACAGACACTCTCATTGATGTTTTTCCCCATTCATTTATATCCCTCATTTAAGATCATTTTAAATATTTTATTTGGAAATTACATCCAAATAAATATGTATTTACACATTAAAGTTTTCTTATTTTGTTTTATCTAATATTTTTAAGATTTAACAAGGCTGAAAATATTTAAGTGCATCCCAAAACAGTAAAAGTGAGATCTATTACATGTTAAAAAGTGTATCCTATGATTTAAATTAAGCATTTCTATTCATCTCCAAGTAAAAAAAAAAATATATCACCCAGTGCCTTTCAAAAACACATGGAAACATATTCATGTCTAGTTAAAATAAATTAGAGGCTACTGGAAATTTAAATCATAGTTTACTGAGTTTTATAAATAGGTGCAAGGTAAGAAGTTCTCAATTTCATTTTTTCTCTTTTTCCAAGTTTAATGAGATGGTTGATGTTATTTTAAGTAATTTTTAAAATAAAATTCTCATATATCACATGACAGAAAAAAATTTCTATGTGGTTTTACTTATTTTTTTACTCATGGCTCCATTTCTTTTGACAAAGAGTAATTCATTTTTGACCTTTCTATATTGAAAAAGTAATTCTTACAAAAGTGAATTCCTCTTTATGTGCAGGTGTACAGGTTCTAGTGGTTTCTACCAGAATTTATATGACCACTTGGATAACAGATTCTGGTAGCAGTACACACACTTATAAATGGATCCTGTAATTCAGTCCCTAGTCCTAGATCCTTATTAAATTACAGCTGGCATAATTATATAAAATTATATCAATTTTACATATAAAAATTACAATGGCATAATTCATCATAAGCACTCATTTGCCAGAGGCTTCAAGAAACTTAAGCTAGAAATACAATAGGTGGCTTGAGATTGAACAAAAGATTATCTTTAAACTCCATTTATCTTAAGAACAAATTGTGCTCGTAATTTTCATATAAAGAGACTGAGCAAGACCCTAGTTAATACATATGAGTAATATTTGGATTGAGGAGCAGGCAATGAACAGGATGTGATGGACCTACTTCAACCCAAGAAGTGCCTCTAAAGAACTTAAAAACTGTATGCCGCATTGTGATGTAAACAGGTATTAAAGGGGAGAGAGAGAGAGGGAGAGAGAGAGAGGGAGAGAGAGGGAGAGAGAGAGAGAAAACGTGATAGAAGATTATTCTCAGTTTAGACTGATATCCATCGTCATATCAAAGAACAATGTCTGCACTACAGCTGGATCTTGATTCACGTACGTATTCCCTATATGAATTTAGTACATGAAAAGGTAGAAACAACTTTGGCCCACAGGTCATACTGCTTACTATGACCAACTATTCCCTAGCTTCAAAAGGCTATTGAGTCCAAGGCCAGGCCGGGATTACTGGATAAATCACTCTTTGTGGACAGGTCTACTTATGTGTGCCATAGACTTGCAAACTATGGCTAAAATATCATGCTTCTCTTCTCTTGTTATTCCTCCTATATAATGGCAAAAAGAGAACATAACAGCAACAGGCACAGTCTCATTTGCTTAAAAATAAAGGGAAAGCTACATGGATTCTCTGCAAATAGCGTATGCCCCCCAAAAAGCCACAAACTCTCAGCTCAAACAGTGAAGTTAGACCTGTTGTCTGCTAAGCTGGCTTCATCAGATTTTGTTTACTGTAGATTTTATGCCGCATTTTCTAGAGCATATAGCTTCAGAAGAAAACCTAGATGCTAATACTTTATTATAAAATGAAATCCCAAGACAGAGAAAGGGAAACAAACAATGAGGGTGGGGAGGAAATAGAAAAATATATATGTATAATGCATATATATTACTGAGTTTGTCTCTCAGATTTATGAGTTGTTTTCAGAGTAGCATTCTTTGAATGGTTCAACCATGGCAGAAAGGAGAGGGAATTTATCCCTGGCTCCTATCTACCATTGGTCAATGTTCACTTACAGGATAACAGCTTCCAGGCACTTCAGAGACATGTCACCAAATCCATCAGATGTCATTAGGGAAGCCAGATACTAATCGCTGAACAACAGTGTCCTATGTACAAGGCAGCAAGCAAGGAAGAACCATCATTATGTCCTACCTGCATAAACGTAACAGTCTGAGGGATACAGCCCCACACATTCTGTGGTGCAAACACACATTGTGGATACCTAATAGGTAGAATAACACTTAGTACTCAATGACAACAGGAAAGTGACTGGAAAAAGAAGCTTAAGGAGGCTCCTGGGTGGCTCGGTCGGTTGAGCCTCTGACTTCGGCTCAGGTCATGATCTCATGGTTCATGAGTTTGATCCAGGTGTTGGACTCTGTGCTGACAGCTCGGAGCCTGGAGCCTGCTTCCAGTTCTATCTCTTCCTCTGTCTCTGCCCCTCCCCTTCTCTCTCTCTCTCCCTTTTGTATCTCTCCCTCAAAAATAAACAAATATTAACAAGATGGGGGGTGGGAGGGAGGAGAGGATGGGTGATGGGTATTAAGGAGGGTACCTGCTGGGATGAGCACTGGGTGTTGTATGGAAACCAATTTGACAATGAATTTCATATTAAAAAATAAATTTAACAAAATAAAAAAAAAGAAAGAAAAAGAAGCTTATGGCATGAGTCATGAGAACTGTTGGGATCTTATCCCAGGGACACAAAGGAAAAGGGCAACGACTGAAGTGTGTCTAAGAAGCCAACCAAGGGAAGAAAGATAAAAGTATGGCCTTGGCCAAAAGGTAGAAAGAGTACTCAAAAGTTATCCTATCAATGAACATCAAAACATACCCACTATAGCCTGTAAGAAAGCAGGATGGTGCTAGGTAGTCTTCTGGGAAGGTTTTTAGTAACATCAGTAGAAAATGATATCGGAGTAATTCCATGGATGGTTTAGAATTCTTGGCCCCCCCCCCAATGCTTATGCTTTTAATGGCCATATCTGACAGGGGGATGCAGAGGATTGCTCCTTCAAAGACTAACCACTTGAACAAGATACTTCCTGTTAGTATGTGGGTTTAATGACCGGGAGACTGCTGTAAGGACAACAATGTCATGTAGCTATCTTTACTGGGCATGGCATTACTCTGCAAAACAAACCAAAACAAAAACTAAATTAAAAGTTACAAAAAAACAATCTCCTTCAACCTTTAGAAGGTTTTTATTCAGTTTTCACTGAGTGCATACATGGTCTCAAAGTTATATCTGCCCTGGGGCTTGTGTCTCTCTTGTACACCAAGGGCTTGCCTTAATTGTTAATTCTGCTAAGGAAATAATGCACTGAGGCTATGGTGGTTTGCCACTTGCCCATAGATGTAACTGAGAAGATGGCTTTTTGTAAGTGGGTATTAGTATTTATAAGCAAGGGAACATGAGTCATGAGAGATGCAGGGAGAGCACTGGGAAATCAAATTTCTTACTGTGCTCCTTTGCTAAATTTCTATCCAGTGGTGTTTCCCCCCACTCTGCCTTATTCTGAATTTAGTTTGGGCCCCAAGTTGGGGTTTTCAAACCCTGAAAGGCATACAAAATTTAAAATTTCCTCATTTGTTTTTCTGGCCTCACGCTGAAAGATCAACCATTAACTGGGTTGTATTTCCTTTTCTCTGTAATTTCATAGGACCAATGTGATAAAATTTATTTTTTGTATAAATTTACTAAAAGCTGAGAAAATTAGCCAAATAGCTCCATTACTCCCATATTTTCATATTAAGTCTACCTACCTCAGTTTCCACCTGTTCTGTGTCTCATGAATCTAAAAACTATTATTCAGCCAACAGTTTTTGTTGTTGTTGTTGTTGTTTGTTTATTTGTACCACATTACAATGATCAATGTCCTCCCAGGGGAAAATGGGGAAGCCTCATTGTGTCAATTCCACAGTGATACAGAAAAGCCCATATTTTAGGGTATATCGCTTGTAACACAATTCTTCAAGATTTCCATTCAGACCTTTTTTTTTTTAATGACAAGAAATAGGAATGCAATTTTGGTTAAAATCATCTTTCTTTCATCTGAAGATTCCATAGGAAAGAAAAAGTATCTGAATCAAAAATGAATAGCTACTCCTAAAGAAGACTTCTGGCTGTCCTGATTTGAGTCATTTGCCAACTACCTGACAAATAAGATTATTATTTTTTAATGTTTATTTATGTCAAGAAAGAGAGAGAGAGAGAGTGAGGGTGTAGGGGAAGGGTAGGGAGAAGGGGAAAGAATCCCAAGCAGGCTCTTTGCTGTCAGTGCAGAGCATGATGTGGGGCTTGAACACACAAAGTGAGATCATGACTTGAGCAAAAATCAAGAGTCAGACACTTATCCAACTGAACCACCCAGGCGCCCCTAAATGAGATGATTTTTTTGTTGAGCAATCTCAATGGAGTTTCTAAACCTACAGAAGGAAGTGCCATGTGTTTGGGTAGTCTCCCCAGGTATCACTACTCTTTCTTCACTTCCAGAAAGGAAAATTCTGTTTTTTGTTAGCATACTGAATAAAATGTTGAAAAACATTAAAAAAATGATGTCTACTAGACTATCCTCATTACTATAGTTGTTTTTAGTTTGTATTTGTTTTTAGATATAATGTTTAAAAATATTTTAATACATTATGATGAAGGTAAGAAAGATAACTTAGAAAAACTATTTATACTCTTTTAAGATTTAACGCTTATAAACATGCTAAAGTTATTAATGTTTATAAATACTTAAAACCCCAATTCTTTGATAATTTAATGGTAATACTTAACACAAGGTTCTATTTGAAGTCTATGTTAGTACAGAATGCTTTATTAAGTTTTTATATATCCGTTTCCAATTTTCCCATTTTCCTTTTTATCTAAAATATCCTACATTCTATTGACCTCTGTGACTCTTAAAAACTTAGAATAAACTGAGGGTTGATGGGGGGTGGGATGGGCGATGGGCATTGAGGAGGGCACCTGTTGGATGAACACTGGATGTTGTATGGAAACCAATTTGCCAAAAAATTTCATATAAAAAATAAAAATAAATAAAAATTGACCTCTGTGATGGAATTTTTTTCTTATAATTTCAGATAGGTCACTTAGTCATGGCTTATTTCCTACTTTCTCTACTGCCTATTACTCTAAACCACAATGTCACTTATTCAGTATTCTTAATAGATTTTTATTATTTTTCTTGTCTAATTGTTTGTTAGTCATTGTCTTCACTAACTCAAGGAGGAAAAAACTGGCAAATGTTCACACATACTATTTAAACCAACTGACTGAATTTTTGGTGTTCATTCTATAACCTTCTCAAGACAAAGATTAGAACAGAAGTCAATGATATCTAAATAAAGAAAAAAAAAAAAACAGTGGAACAAATCAATGAAACCAAGAGTTTGTTCTTTGAGGGAATTAACAAAATTCATAACCCTTAGCCAGATTTATCAAAAAGAAAAAGGAAATGGCTTAAATAAAATCACAAATGAAAGAGAAGAGATCACAACCAACACCACAGAAATACAAACAATAATGAGAATATTATGAGCAATTATGTGCCAACAAATTGGGCAATCTGGAAGAAATGGACAAATTCCTGGAAACATATAAACTACCAAAACTGAAACAGGAAGAAATAGAAAATATGAACAGAGCCATAACCAGTAAAGAAATTGCATCATTAATCAAAAAATTTCCCACAAATGAGTCCAGGGCCAGATGGCTTCCCAGGGGAATTCTATCAAACATAAAAAAATAGAAAAAAAAAAAAAGAAATTGAAGGAAAACTTCTAAGCTCACTCTACAAGGTCAGCATTACCTTGATTCCAAAACCAGACAAAGTCCCCACTAAAAAGGAGAACTACAGATCAATCTCCCTGATGAACATGGATGAAAAAATTCTCAACAAGATACAAGCAAACTGGATTCAACAATATATTGAAAGAATTATTCACCATTGGGGCGCCTGGGTGGCGCAGTCGGTTAAGCGTCCGACTTCAGCCGGGTCATGATCTCGCGGTCCGTGAGTTCGAGCCCCGCGTCAGGCTCTGGGCTGATGGCTCAGAGTCTGGAGCCTGTTTCTGATTCTGTGTCTCCCTCTCTCTCTCTCCCCTGTTCATGCTCTGTCTCTCTCTGTCCCAAAAATAAATAAACGTTGGAAAAAAAAATTAAAAAAAAAAAAAAAAAGAAAGAATTATTCACCACAATCAAGTGGCATTTATTCCTGAGATGCAGGTCTGGTTCAATACCTGCAAATCAATCATTGTCATATGTCACCTTAATAAAAGAAACGGTAAGAACCACATGATCCTCTCAATAGATGAAGAAAAAGATTTTCACAAAATGTAGCATCATAAAAAACCCATAAGGAAGTAGGGATAGAAGGAACATAGCCCCACAGCTAATATCATTCTCAGTAGGAAAAAACTGCGAGCTTTCCCCCTGAGTTAGGAACATCACAGGGATGTACACTCTAACCACTATTATTCAACATAGCGTTGGAAGTCCTAGCCTCTGCCATCATCATCAACAAAAAGAAATAAAAGACACCCAAATTGGCAAGGAGGAAATCAAATTCTCACTCCTTGCAGATGACATGACAGTCTACGTGGAAAACCCGAAAACCTCCACTACCAAAAAAACCACTAGACCTGATACATGAAATCAGCAAAGTTGCGGGATGTAAAATCAATGTACAGAAATCTGTATGGAACTAGAGTGTATTATGCTAAGCAAAATAAGTCAGTCAGAGAAAGAAAAATATCATATGCTTTCACTCATATGTGGAATTTAAGAAACCAAACAGATGAATATAAGGGAAGGGCAGCAAAAATAAGATAAAAACAGAGAGGGAGACAAACCAGAAGAGACTCTTAAATACAGAGGGTTGCTGGTGGGGTGTTGGGCTAATGGGCGATGGGCATTAAGGAGAGCACTTCTTGGGATGGGCACTGGGTCTTATATGTAAGTGATGAATCATTAAATTCTATTCCTGAAATCATTACACTGTATGTTAACTAACTTGGATTTAAATTTTAAAAAAGTAAAAAAAGAACCAGATTAAAAGACATACTCATCTTAAGTATATTAATATATAAAATACCGCTGATTTACTCAGTTTAAGAAGAATATTTGGTATCTGTACATATCAGTGAAAATATGAAATTTTAGATACGAAATATTTTTTAAATAAATATATCAAAATAAATGTCATATTAATATACAGACGCTGTATTATATGCCTACATAGATGAATGTCGATCACTATTTACACATAAGCTCATTTATTTGACAGAATGTAAAGACACTTATTTTAAGATAAGGAGCTCTTCCCATACTTTGTGATGACGTTCCTTAGCAGAGTCTCACTTTTCCATAGTCAAAAGTGGAAAAAATGGTATTTCATGTCTGATTTTAATAGAAATAGTGCTACTTGCTAAAATACTATGAATTCAGCATATCCTTTGTATAAATATCATGACATTAAATAACAGAATGATCTCCAATATCCATTTGGTCTCAAAAAGGAACACGGACTAGTAACAAAGAACTTAAATCTTTTGTTTTACACTTAGGTAATAACAAACAGTGTTGTCCAGAGATGCAAAAGCAGGTCCCTTTTCAAATCCATGCTAAGTGCCAGGTTTCAAGAAGTATCAGTGAGGACCTGCTTCATTAGCACGACCCTGTGACAAACACAGAAGTGCACAAAAGTTAAGTCTAGCTTAAATGACGAGCCCCCAACCAGGAGAATTCTCAAATGGCCAGACAGTGTGAGATTCCAGCAGAGCTGAAAGCAGGCAGAGTAGAATGAAGCAGCCTTGAAGAGGAGAGCCAGAGCTCATGGGAGAAACCATGATCCCAGCCGGCTTCAGCTCTGCTCCTGACATGGTGAGAGCTCAGAGCAGCAGAGACTGAGGCAGGATGCAGAGGACCGTCCCCAAAAGTAGGATGGGGTTTTTCATACGTGGACTCTCTCCTGAGGCAAGACAACTCCCAAATGAGACCCTGTTCTCCAGGGCAAGCAGTGCCCATCTGATGGGGAATGCCAAGGAGAACAGCAGCAACTGAGTAAATATTAGTATCAGACAACATAGCAGAAGGGGAAAGAATCTATACATTTAATGATGATGGAAAGACAAGCGAACCGTAAATAAAAACTGTAATAATTTTAACACACTCTTAACAAAACACACTTAACAAAATCAAATCACATGTGCCAAAATCGTGGTGAAAAATACTACAAATCCACAAACACACTGAAAGATATTAAGACAGTCCTCTCTTAAACAAGCAAAGCAAGACAAGAAGTAAGTAACATTTGGGCCGCCTAATAAAAATGATAAAGGAATTTAATCTAATAGGTTCATCATGAAAAATTATTGAGCAGCACAGTTTAGTAGATGGCATTGTAGCACTGCAGAGACAACAGAGAACAAGATGAGATCCCATTGTACAGGGCAAAATTTATAAAGCTGTATGTGCAATAGCATACTAGTTAAGGGCACAGATTATGAAGTCAGTTATCCTGGAAAAGCACATTACTATGTAATAGTGGCTAAGTTACTATCCTTAGGCACAGTGTGTATATAAAATAGGTACCTATGAAATATGATTCCTTATGACACCTACCTCACAGAGTAATTGCAAAGATCAAGTAAATCAAATTACACACTTACAGTGCGTAAAAATATCTTGCCCGTGATGAACGCTTAATAAGCGTATTATGTATCAAGGCTTCATTCCAGCAACTACATAAGAATGTGTACATACGCTTTATGTGCATCAATACGTGGACATTACTGGATTTTCTACATACAAGGCATCAAGTTACAATATACAGTTTTTTCAACCAAAAATATATACAAAGCAATAGGAGAAAGTGCCACCTTTTGACCCCAATGAAATGATATACCAACCTCCAAAAGACACTGAAGTCTCACCAAATGTTTGAAAATCCTGTACTCTAAACAGCCAACTTTTAAATGACCTACACGCAATGATATAGATACAGAACAAGGTCAGTGTGTGTCCAGCTATATGGAACGATAGGACGATGGATAGACAGTCCATGTGAATGGAAGGGCTATCCGAGGCAGAAGATTCTAAGGCCATCAGAGGAGAGGCTTATGATGAGGAGGGCGATTATGATGAAAATAACGGTCAAAAGTAAATAGGAAACATTTATTCTTTGTGTATATTGCCTTGTATTTGGGGTACTATTTAATTCTCAGAAATTTTAATGAGTTCAGTACTAACATTAATGAGTTCAGTACTATCATTATCCCTACGTTACTGGTGAGGAAATCGAGGCACATATAGATTATCTAAAAGGCTGAGGCAACCTACTGCCGACATAGCAAGGTTATGATAGGATATCAACTCGGGTAGTCTGGTTTTAAAGATCTCGCTCTCTTAATCACTGTGAGAAAAAGCTACTTATTCTATGCCCAGAAATTCTTCTAGGATATACATTCACAACCCTTGTTTTAGAAGCAGAAGCTGACACTTTGCTCTGCTTCATTATGCTAGGCACTTTCACAGTCGGAAAGAAAAAAACATTTTCACACTAAGATAAACCAATAATAATGAGGTCATTCACTGTGACTCTGGTCCCCAAAATAATGAATCCTTGACCTTCTTCCACAAACCTAGACCTCTTAGGAATAACACATTTCTCCCTGATTTCGTTATGTCTCTGGATGCATATATTTATGAAAATAATAACCACATGTGAAAGTTGCTCTTTTCCCACTACGAACAAGTGGTGAAAACCTGGTAGCTTGAGATTTTTCTTCATTTTTACATCGCTATTTAAAATGGATTTGTAATTTAGAAATCCCATCTTTTTTGCACACTTTGCTGATAATATTACTTTTTGTTATTGTTTATTTACTTATTTTTTTCTCTCCCCTACATGCTTCTGACTATTCCTTTGTCTTTGGCTATGCTTTGTTCTGGGTGTGTGTGTTTGGGAGGGGGTGGTGTGCCGAGAATAATAGGTAGATAATACAATCAGAAAAAATTAAGGCTCCCTTTTCGGCAAGAAATATTACAAATAACGTATAAGTCTCTGGCCATTCAACCTTTATGAAAAGTCACAATTCTCATATAAATCAAGAGCTCTGCACATATGCATTGGACCTAAAAATACTGCTTATTCAAATGCTATGTGGTAAGTTGTCTCTCTGTGGCATAAGAAAGATGAAGAACACAAAATCTTGACAATCCTGTGAGCTAAAAGGCATTGCCTTGTTAGATGACTAAACACGCTTGGGTGAATTTCTCACAGGAATTAAATTTATAGGGTACCGTAAATTACAAATTGTTTTTATCTTTCTGGTAATCAGTATAAAGGTATAAGAATATTTTTGTTAAGTTCTTTTACTTCAGAACCCCGTTATTAAACAGTTGTCTATAGCCCTGTATGCCCAAGAATTGTGTTAACTTTAAATGTCTATAAATATGTTTAATGGTCGAAACTAACACTGCTCAGCCAGAGTTCCAGTTCTCCCCCTTCTGGACACATGGGACATTTGCATGATTATACTTCTGTTAGAGTGAGGTGATACATGTTTCACCCTGGGTACCTGCATTTAATTCTGGTCTGGGCATGTCCAGCACTCTTTCCTGTTGCAGACACAGTGGAAGCCAGCATGGCATTCTCTCTCCTATGGAGCTGGCTCCCCTGGAATGCCACATGGAATTGCAACTATTTATTAGCAATAAATACACTTGTCTTATTTACTGAGTTCTGGAGCGGTTGTCATGGTGACCTAATAGTCTATTCTCACTTGTAGATTATTTTAAAGTTCATAAAACTATAAAAATATTTATTGTAGGGAAGAATGCTACCTTTGAAATAGGTATTCTATTACTCATTTTTAAAAATTTTTTTAATGTTTCTTTATTTTTTTGAGAGAGATAGAGCACAAGCAGGAGACGGGCAGAGAGAGAGGGAGACAAAGAATCTGAAGCAGGTTCCAGGCTCTGAGCTGTCAGCACAGAGCCCGGTGAGGGGCTTAAACCCACGAACTGTGAGATCATGACCTGAGCCGATGTCGGATGCTTAACCAACTGAGCCACCCAGGCACCCCTTCTATTACTCATTTAACTAGAAGATGACCTCTCTGGTGGTGCAGAAACTAATTTTCCTTTTTTATTTTTCTTATGTTCTCTCAGCAAAAACTTTATTTAAAAATCTCTGTTTAGGGAATTAGTTCAGAATAGTGGTTAATTATACTACTGTTGAAATAAAAGAGAGGTACCACTTGGTATACCTGATGTACACACAATGGTAAATTTGGTAGCTTCTATAATAGATGTGCTAATAAAGATGCATTGTACACAGAAATAAGTACACACAGACTCTACATTTTCAATTTAGCAGTGTACCTAAGTATATTTTCCTCCCATATTTTAAACCATATTGTTAAATCTAAATGAGTGGACAATTGCAATAAAAATGCTAAAATTTTTGAAAAAAAGATACTTGTAATCTTTGACAAAGCAGGAAAGAATATCCAATGGAATAAAGACAGTCTCTTCAGCAAGTGGTGCTGGGGAAACTGGACAGCGACATGCAGAAGAATGAACCTGGACCACTTTCTTACACCAGACACAAAAATAAACTCAAAATGGATGAAAGACCTCAACGTAAGACAGGAAGCCATCAAAATTCTTGAGGAGAAAGCAGGCAAAAACCTCTTTGATCTTGGCCACAGCAACTTCTTACTCAACAAGTCTCTGGAGGCAAGGGAAACAAAAGCAAAAATGAACTACTGGGACCTCAACAAAATGAAAAGCTTCTGCACAGCAAAGGAAACCATCAACAAAACTAAAAGGCATCCAACAGAATGGGAGAAGGTATTTGCAAATGACATATCAGATAAAGGGTTAGTATCAAAAATCTACCAAGAACTTATCAAACTCAACACCCAAAAAACAAATAATCTGTGAAAAAATGGGCAAAATACATGAGTAGACGCTTTGCCAAAGAAGAATGGCCAACCAACACGTGAAAAAATAATGCTCAACATGACTCATCGTCAGGAAAATACAAATCAAAACCACAATGAGATACCACCTTACACCTGTCAGAATGGCTAACATTAACAACTCAGGTAACAACAGATGTTGGCGAGGATGTGGAGAAAGAGGATATCTTTTGCATTGTTGGTGGGAATGCAAGCTGGTGCAGCCACTCTGGAAAACAGTATGGAGGAGGTTCCTCAAAAAACTAAAAATAGAACTACCCTATGACCAGGAATTGCACTTTTATTTATCCATGGGATACAGGTGTGCTGTTTTGAAGGGACACATGCACCCCCATGTTTCTAGCAGCACTATCAACAATATCCAAAGTATGGAAAGACCCCAAATGTCCATTGATGGATGAATGGATAAAGAAGATGTTGGTATATATGTATATATATATATATATATATATATATATATATATATATATATATACATACATGCATACATACATACAATGGAGTATTACTCGGCAATCAAAAAGAATGAAATCTTGCCATTTGCAACTACATGATGGAACTGGAGGGCATTATGCTAAGTGAAATTAGTCAGAGAAAGACAAAAATCATATAACTTCACTCATGAGGACTTCAGGAGACAAAACAGATGAACATAAGGGAAGGGAAACAAAAATGATATAAAAACAGGGAGGGGGACAAAACAGAAGAGACTCATAAATATGGAGAACAGAGGGTCACAGGAGCGATTATGGGAAGGGAGATGGGATAAATGGGTAAGGGGCACTAAGGAATCTACTGAAATCATTGTTTCACTATAAGCTAACTAATTTGGATGCAAATTAAAAAAAATAAAAAATTAAATTAAGAAGAAAAAAGAAAAAAGAGACTTGTTGTAAAGCAGATATTTTAACAATGTTTGTGTCATGAACTTCTTTGAGGACTTTTGAAGCCTAAGAACCTTCTTTTAGAATAATGTTTTTAAATGCCTTCAATTAAATTTATAGAATTAAAAGGAAATCAAGTACAAAGACTTTGCAAATTTTAAAAATGAATGTGTAATTTCATGTATTTTTATTAACACACTGATAACAATAATTATTGCATGCCTAGTAATATTATAATCTCAAAAGTAGTAGTGATATCTGTAGAAAGCATTTAATAAAAATCTATTCCCACTGTATGTGATATAAAATTACCTGTGGTTTCTATTGGTGACAGATAAAAGTATTTCTAATACTACTGTGTGTTTTATTTATACATATACCTGAGAGAAATATGAATTTTAAATGGAGATTAATGAATATAAAACATATTTCCATGTGTCCCAATTGTTTCTATATAAAAACACTCCAAATTTAGTGGGTGAAAAATTTTATATTTTATCTCTTACAGTTCTTTGGTTGACTGGTCTCAACTGAGTAGATTCTCACTTGGCTCTTTTATTCAGTCAGATGTCAGCTGGGGGTAAGGTCTTCTGAAGGTTATTGAGTGTTCAATATCAACACTTAACTTGTAGACTTATTTTTCAGCTTTGGCCTCTCCTGTCATGGTGACTGCATTCCAAGAGACAGCCTTCAAAAACAGGTCCAAATATGTAAGCAAAAGCTGAAAATCATCTTATGACCTATTGTCCCAAAACTCAAAGTGTCACTTACATCCCAATCTATTGGTCCAGCAAATCCCTAAATTCTCACTAAAATGAAGATAAAAAAATGTTCAACTCCTTGAGTAAATATCAAGGAATGTGATTGCTGGATTAATGATAATATTTTAAATTCAAATCACTTCTAAAATGGCTGTCCTATTTTGCATTACTGACAGCAATGAATGAGAGTTTCTGTTACTCCACTCCCTTCGTCACTGTCATCTGGTGTTGTCAGCATTCGGGATATTAGCCATTCTAATAGGTGTATAGTGATGTCTCATTGTTGTCTTAACTTGCATTTTCCTGATGACATATGATGTGGAACATCTTTTCATGTGCCTATTTGCCATCTGTATATCTTCTTCAGTGTGGTGTCTGCTAATGTCTTCTGCACATTTTTTCCGGTGGTTTGTTTTCTTACTGTTGAGTTTTAAGAGTTCTTTGTATATTTTGGGTAACAATCTTTTATCATATATTTTTGCAAGTAGTTTCAGCCTGTGGCTTGTCTTATTCTCTTGATATTGTCTCATAGAGCAGAAGTTTTTAATTTTAATGAAGTCCAGCTTACCAATTCCTTCTTTAGCATGTGTATTCAGTGTCCTTCCTCTCCCATTCCCCTACTGGGAGTGAGCTGCCCACAGGATCTTGCCCCTGGTTTGTATCTAAAAAGTCATAACGAAAACTGAGGTCACCTAGATTTTCTTCTATGTTAACTTCTAGGGTTTTTATATTTTTCCATTTCCTTTAGGTCTATGATCCATTCTAAGTTAATTTTATGAAGAGTATTAGGTCTATGTCTAGAGTTTTCTTTCTTCCCTCTTCTCCACTTCCTCCTCCTCACTCTCTTCTTCTACTCCCTCTCCCTCTTCCCCTCCTCCTCTCCGCCTTCTTCTTCTTCCATGCAGATATCCCATTGTTTCAGAACTATTTATTCAAACTACTATCTTTGCTTCATTACATTTGCTCTGCTCTTTGCCAAAGATCAGTCAACCATATTTATGTGAGTTTATTTCTGGGCTCTCTATTCTGCAGATCTATTTGTCTATTATTTCACCTATTTTTTTCACCTACTCAAAATCAATATCTTCCTATATTTCTAATAGGCATAGCTCATGTCTCTTTTGTTCCATATTTTCACATTCTCCATGCCTATTTACTCTTTTTTTGGGGGCAGGGGGAGGTCTGGTGTAGGACTGCTCAGATTTTCCCTGTCTTAGAAAATAGCACCCACCCTTTTACACTAGGCCACAGAGTAATTTATTTTCATATTCTATTTTCCCTGCTTTATCACTGCTGGTTTTCACACATAGGCACATCTATACCTTTGGTCTATACTCATTCAAGCAGTTGATTTAGTTAACTGTCTCTTCCTGAATTTTTCTCTTACCCATATTTATTTTCTTTGGGGTCTTTCTGAACACTCGGCACTCCTGAATTCCATTTGCAAAATCATCTGTTTCTACCAGAATTTTAAATGTTAGTGTTCCATTATAGATAATATAGAGTATATAGATATAAATATACCCCGTCTTCTTGATCCATTCATCTATTGTTATAACTTGGGTTACTTCCATATATTGTCTATTGTAAATAATGCTGCAATAAATATATGGGTGCATATATCTTTTCACATTAGTGTTTTCTGTGTGTGTGTGTGTGTGTGTGTGTGTGTGTGTGTGTGTGTGTGTAAATACCCAGTGGTGAAATTACTGGATTTTACAGTATTTCTATTTTTAATTCTATGAGTATACCAAAAGAAAAAGCTTTGTCATGACAAAGGAAACCATCAATAAAACAAAAAGGCAACCTATTAAATGGTAATAGATATTTGCGAATGATATATCTGATAAGGGGTTAATACACAAAATATATAAGAAGCTAATATAACTTAACACCAAAAAACCATAGAAAATTCAAGTACACTATATCATTCCATGTCACCTTAGGAATAAACCTATAAATTATTTTGACCTGATACCAGTTGATTTCCCAACATGGAAAATTGCAGGACATGAACAGACATTTTTCCAAAGAAGACATACAGATGACCAACAGACACATGAAAATATGCTCAACATCACTCATTATCAGGGAGATACAAGTGAAAACCATGATGAGATAACATCTCACAACAGTCAGTAACTAAAATAAAAAAGACAAGAAATAACAAGTATTGGTGAGGATGTAGAGAAAAGGCAATCTCTTCCCCACCACATTTGATGTAAAAACTTGGCATTTAGGATTTTTTTTAAATTTGATTTTAGGAAGTAAATATGAAGGTGGCCCAGTACATGTACTTTTGGACTTGAACACTAGGTAGGCTTATTTGGTAGTATATGGAATAAGCTCCATGGCGGTTAATACAACTGCTTTGCAATCTGCTCAAAGACCCTGGGTCTCCATTCTATCTTTTGCGTGTCAGTTTCTTCTTGTGTTTTGTGCCCTTCATGATAATGAGATGGCTGTGCATATCAACAAGGGCTATAGAGCTCCTTCATGCACAAAAGTGAGCTTCACTCTCCACCAATTCATCCCTTCAATCTAATCTTGTCAAACATAAGCCATGTGTCTACTTCTGAAGAACAACAGTAAGATAAAGCTTGTGTTAATGGAGTTATGTCATGGTCTCATAACTCAAAAAGATATAATTAATATAAGCTGTTTAAATGAGTCATTCTCCAATGAAGTACAAAAAGTTATAATTAATATAAACTGTTTAGAGAAATCATTCTCCAATGAAGTACTGTGACTGCACTACAGATGTGCTGAGATGCCGGGATCTTTCTATCCTCCAAAGAGCAGAGCATAGTCAGTGGAGGTTCATCTGGTTCTTCCTGTTGAGAGCAGCTTCAGCCATTTATCCTAATGTAACTTGAAATTCTACATTATGTACGTGTGTGATGATAAAAAAATTTGGGAAGCCCTGGGTGTTGAGAATAATCAATGCTCACTCCTGAACCTAGAATGAGATTTATTTCCCTAAACCAAAATGACTAAGTTAAAAATGTAGGTAACTGGCTAATGAAGTAAGAGTTATAGCACACGGAGGTACCGAGCAAACAGAAACATTCACCATACATCCAAAATGTTTTTTTTTTTCCTAATTTAAGTATATCATTCCAGATCACCTTAAGAATAAATCTATAAATCATTTTGACCTGATACCAGCTGACTTTCCAACATAGAGAATTGCTTAAATTTCCTAAAAAGGCTTCCATTCTATTTAAACATTGATTAGGGTCGCTGTCAGGGTCATGTTTCTTAGCTAAGTTGGAAATCTCCTATTTTGTCATTCACGACTCATAATTGTCATTAAGGGGCTATTTTACACAAAGGCTAAGGTTGGTCTTTCACTGTTGTCCCATAATACCCTGTAGTATCAGATCACAGTCACATTAATGTGATTTCAATTACATAATCACAATTAAATGTTTAGCTCATTTGTCTGTCTCTTCCAATTTTGTGAATTCCTTGAGGACAACAAGTATATTAAAATTTACTCATAATTCTCACCAAACTCAGTTTGGCACATAGTAGGCTGTCATTTTAGGGAAACAAATATTTCCTAACTCTTGCTTGAAAGTAAAACTTATTTAGGAACTGAAAGCACAAAGACATGTAAGAAAGAGTTCTCACTCTCTCTGGTGAAAGAAATGATGAATAAATTCATTAGAACTAGTTGACAATTATTCTCTTTGAAGTAGTGGCCTTCGGGTATTGTCGCTGTGTTTTTTGCTGTCTTGGAGACAACTTTCCATTCCTTTCTCAGTGAGTAGATATAGTTTCTTGCAGTTGACCTTGCAGAAATGTGTACACATATTAACTTAGAAGCAAAGTGCGATTTACGTGTTAGTATTCTAGAGCCTCTAACATTTTTTTATAAATCCCATCTTTCAAAGTGTTAAAATCATAATAAATGAACTGCCAACATTTCAATCATCGCAGCATTACGTGAGAACAGCACAAGGTGATTTTGTGAGTCTAAAAACAGAATTGGGTTGAAGGCATCTTACATGTTATGTGATGTGCAAAATCCTTGTGAAAGGTAATAAATGAGAAAGATCCTGAGGGATTTCTTTTAAAAGGGAAAGAAAATATCTATGAGAAATGCTAAAGCTCTCCTAAAGAATGTGTAATTGAATCTACAGTTACATACAGCCAACTAATTTCTGTAAGATAAAATTTGGGACACTAGCACTTTTTACCTACCAATTCTGGATAGCGTGGGACATAGTATCACATTGATTATGTTGTAATGGTTTAATTGCATGTGCCTCAATCCTTAAGGACAAATATTAGGTTCCTATCCATCACTGTGTTCATAATAACTAGTACCAGTTATATAACTAGTTATATAACTAGTTATATAACCAGTTATATAACTAATACTCCAGCATAGGAGATTTTATTTTGTGTTCATTGAATAGAAATATGAATAAGTGCAGACATTCTGAAATCTAAAAATTGAATCCCCCTTGACTGTAAAAATAGATTTGTAAAACCGCATTAGAATTTCAACTTCTGCATACCAAAACTGCAAATCATAATTAGAAGACTGCAAGAACTGGGTATCAGGAATAGAAAAATCAAGCAAAACAGCTGTTACAAAAGGAAAAAAGTAAAACACAGTAAATCCAGACCTTAGTCTACAATTTAATAAAATATGTAATAAAGGAGGGAACTATAATATCTGTAGTAATTGCTCAAACAACATAGAGTTTTTAAAACATTGTGTGAAAATAAAATAGTTAAAACAAGTTGGTTCTATATAAACAATAAAAATGAAAAGATTAGGTTTAAAAGTATATTTCTATTCAGTGATTTATTCTTAACTAAAAAATTATGACAAATAGCTAAAGTTAACCATCCAGTGCAATTAATTCAGCTGAAGAAAGAATTGGAATTTACATGTAATGGTAAAGTAGCATCTATCAGACCAACCACCCTATAGATAAAAACTAAAAACCCTAGAAAAAATATACAACTGGTACTTGAGGGCAATGTTAGTGACCAAAGGAAGGTGGATTTGAAGGGTTAGAGTTTTGGAAAAAAGGAAAAGCATTGGTGTATTTACTTGTTTAAAATTCCATGTGTGAAAATTGACAACAATTAGTACCATGTGGGGTGGCAAAACTATCAGATAGACACTATACCCACAGGCTTTAACAACTAGAGCATAGTGTAGGGTGAATATAGCAGGTGTAGAAGAAGGTGGATATTCTAGACAAAACAGATAAACAGCAAATTTGGGGTAAAAACTCTCATCTCCTACTTCTTCCCAAATTCTGCATTTATTGGGTGTAAATATCTGACTGATCCCTGATATATGTATATGGGGATTAAACTCCAAGAATCCCAGTTAAGACCAGAGAAACAAATCAGAGATTCTTTTTGCACTGCAAGGAGGTGGAGTTTGAACTTTGTCCAACCGTGAAAAATGTCCCTGAAAACCAAATAACAATACTCTTTGAAGAAAGAGTATCACTCAAAATATTCAACATATAATCCAAACATTACAAAAGATTACCAAAAATTGGGGAAATGTGAAACATAATTCATAAAAAATGCATAAGTCTAATTCTGAGATGGCCTAGATATTGTAATCAATAAATATTTTATACCTTATTATATAACTTGGCTCAAGAATACAAAGGAAGATAAATGATTGCAATAATTGAATAGGTATTGCCAAAACACATAGTTTTTAAATTTTTTTTAAAGGTTACTTATTTATTTGGGGTGGGGGGGCACAGGGAGGGAGAGACAAAATCCCAAGCAGGCTTCACGCTGCCAGCACAGAACCTGATGCAGGGCTGAAACCCACAAACTGTGTGATCATGACCTGAGCTGAGATCGAGAATCAGAATTTAACAGATTGAGCCACCAGGACAACCCAAAACACATAGAAATTTTTTTAAGATGCAAATTAGAATTATAGATTTGAAGAAGACATTAATATAGTGCAAGATAGATAGGATAATTTGGAACTGAAGCATGAAGATAATAAAGCAGTAAGAAAAAAATTAAAAAGATCTTAAGAGACATATTGGGTATAATGAAAATATCTAACATGTGACTAATTGAATTCTCATAAAGAATGAATAGGAGGCAAGCAATATTTAAAAGACAAGACTGAGTTTTTTGGCCAAAACTGGAAAAAAATTAAATTACAGATTTTAAAAGTGCTAGCAGCGTAAACACAAATAAACGATACCAAACAGCATTAAGCAATGCTATAATGCAAGGACAAAGTGATTCCTAAAATCAACTACAGAACAAAGATTATCACCTTTAACGAACAGTAAAATTGGCAAATGCCTTCTCAGCATCAACAATGGAATCCAGCAATAAAAATGGAATAAAAATCTTTAACTGCTCAATGACTTTAACTGCCAAACCTTGTGAAAAATGAAATTAAGTATAAATGGGCGAATGGGGGAGGATATTCGCATAAGAGGGCAGGAGGCATGAAGGAATTCTCCATGCCTTCCTTTCAATTTTACTGTGAACCTGAAATTGCTCTAAAAAGTAAAGTCTAAATTATAAAAAAGTTATTGTACACCTGAAACTAATATTACACTGTATTTTAATTAAGTGGAATTTCAGAAACACTGCTATCATAAAGGAAAAAATAATGAAAATAAATTATTAAAATGACTATTTAAAATAATCTATTTATAAGACATTGTCAGGAGTGGCTGACTTGGCTGGCTCAGTCAGTTAAACGTCTGACTCTTGATTTCAGCTCAGGTAATGGTCTCACAGTTCATGAGATCAAGCCTAGTGTCAGGCTCTGCATGGGGCAGGGACAGAGAGAGAGAAAGAGAGAAAGAGGGTGCACAAGCTGGAGAGGGGCAGAGAGAGAAGGAAAGAGAGAAAATCCCAAGCAGGCTCTGCGCTGACAACCCAGAGCCCAACGTGGGGCTCAATCTCAGAAACCATGAGATCATGACCAGAACCAAAATCAAGAGTTGGATGCTCAACCAACTGAGTCACCCAGGTGCCCCAAGATAGAAGTTTTTATTCAAGTATAAATAACACACAATTTTATATTAGTTTCAGGTGTACAATATCATGGTTTAACAATTCTATGCATTTCTCAGTAATCACCAAGATCAGTATACTCCTAATCCCCTTTAAATATTAAGCTTTATTTCTCAAACGAGTATGGTACTGGCCCAAAAACAGACACATAAATCAGTAGAACAGAATAGAGAATCCAAAAATAAACCCATGGTTATATTGTTTATTGATCCACAACAGAGGCAAGAATATACAGTAAGAAAGGGACAGTATCTTCAACAAATGGAGATGGAAAAACTGGACCACTTCCTTATATTATACATAAAAATAAACTCAAAATAGATTGAAAACATAAATGTGAGACCTCAAACTATAAACCTCTTAGAAGAAAACAGGAAGTTTTAATTTATTCGGTATTGGCTATAGAAACATGTCTCTAGATAGGTCCCCTCTACCAAGGGAAATAAAAATAAACTATAGTGACTACACCAAAGTAAAAGCTTCTGCACAGCAAAGGAAACCATCAATAAGACAAAAAGGTAATCATATGACCAGGAGAAGATATTTTAAAATATTTCAGATAAGGGGTTAATATCCAAAATATATAAAGAATTTATGCTCGTGGGGCACCTGGGTTGTTCAATCAGTTAAACGTCTGGGTCTTGATTTTTGGCTCAGGTCATGCTCTCATGGTTGTGAGATCAAGCCCTACAGTGGGCTCCAGGCTGACGAGTGCAGCCTACTTTTTCTTCCTCTCTCTCTCTCCCTCTCAAAATGAATAAATAAGATTAAGAAATAACTTATGCAAACAATTCAACACACATACACAATTTGATTACAAAATTAGAAGACCTGAATAGACATTTTCCCAAAGACAACATACAGATGGCCAACAAACACATGAAAAGATACTCAACATTACTAATAATCAGGGGAATGCAAATTGAAGCCGCAATGAGATAAAACATTACACTTGTCAGAATGCCTAGTATCAAATAAATAATAACCACATAAAAAATAATGTATTGGTGAGACTATGGAGAAAAAAGAACGCTCATGAATATGTGTTTCATTATGGGGACTTGCAGTTATAATGAGTGTTTTCATTTTCAAGTGTAATTGACCTATAGAAATGGGGAAATGTATTTGCTTTATGGTTTAAGTGTCTGAGTACTCAATACACACACACACACACACACACACACACTTATAGTCTCACACATATATTAATTTCAATAGAATAATTTCATTCTAAGAGATTCATTTAATTCTGGCTCAGGATGATGATATAAGACAATTCAGGGATCCCTGGGTGGCTCAGTCAGTTAAGTGTCTGACTCTTGATCTCACCCCAGGTCATTATCTCACAGTTCATGGGTTTGAGCCTCATGTTGGGCTCTACGCTGACAGTATGGAGCCTGCTTGAGATTCTCTCTCCCTCCCTCTCTCTCTCTGCCTCTCCCCCATGCTCTCTTAAAATAAATAAACTTTTGGGGCCCCTGGGTGGTGCAGTCGGTTAAGCGTCCGACTTCAGCCAGGTCACGATCTCCCGGTCTGTGAGTTCAAGCCCCGCGTCGGGCTCTGGGCTGATGGCTCAGAGCCTGGAGCCTGTTTCCGATTCTGTGTCTCCCTCTCTCTCTGCCCCTCCCCCCGTTCATGCTCTGTCTCTCTGTCCCAAAAATAAATAAACGTTGAAAAAAAAATTTAAATAAATAAATAAATAAATAAACTTTTTTTTTAAATGACTGAATTCACCTTCTCCCTGGAACAAACCAAAAATACAGAGAATGACAAGAAAACAGGGAGAGAGATGTGAACACGGTAACAAAGGAACCTCCACCCCCAAACAATTAATGATAGTGGGAAGGAATAGTAGTGAGTGACTGGGAACAGATTCAGTCAGTCCTTGAGCACAGAAGAAAAGCCAAGGTTTAGAGAGCAACTAGCATATGAAAGAGACAACACTAGAACTCTGCCAAATGTCCAAGGAGCTGTGGAAAATCTCTCTAGATCAGAGAGACTAAAGAATGATTTATTTTCCCACCCCACCTCAAAAGCCTATGTTTGGACACTATAAGAGGCAGGCTCAGATAATAATTATTGGGTCCCAACACCATATCTGGTCGGTCCAGTCACCACAGGGAGTTTGTGAACTCAGTGAGCCCAGGATCCACAAACCCCAGACCCATATGAGCTCCGGTCATGTTAGAACACAGGCAAAAAACAAACAAACAAGATGTATTTTCAAATGATCAAGGAGAGGTAGAAAAAGAACAAACAAAACATAAAGCCAGGAGAAGAGGGGAAATAATAAAGATTAGAGCAGAAATCAATGATATAGGAACAACAACAAAAACAAAACAAAACAAAACAAAAAACAAAAACAGTAAAGCAGATCAATGGAACCAAAGTCTGGTTCTTTGATAAATTAATAAAATTGATAAACCCCCAGGCAGACTTATCAAAAAGAAAACAGAAGGGACCCAAATAAATGAAATCATGAATGAGAGAGGAGAAGTCACAACTAACACCACAGAAATACAAACAATTATAAGTATATATTATATATGTATGTATGTATGTATATATATATATATATATATATATATATATATATATATATATCCAAATTGAGCAATCTGGAAGACATGGACAAATTTGCAGAAACATATAAACTACCAAAACTGAAACAGGAAGAAACAGAAAATTTGAACAAACCCGTAACCCGGAAAGAAATTGATCCAATAATCAAAAATCTCCCAAGATATGAAAGCCCAGGGCCAGATGGCTTCCCAGGGGAATTCTGTAAAACATTTGAAGAGTTAATACATATAACTTTCAAACTATTCCAAAAAATAGAAATGGGAAGAAAAACTTTCAAACTTATTTTAGAAGGCCAGCATTATTTTGATTTCAAAAGGAGACAAAGATCCCATTAAAAAGAATTAAAGGCCAATATTCCTGATGAGCATGGATGTAAAATTTCTCAACAAAATACTAGCAAATCAAATGCAACTGTGTATTAAAAGAATCATTCGCCATGATCAAGTAGAATTTATTCCTGGGCTGTCAGGTTAGTTCCAGATTTGCAAATCAATCAATGCGAAACATCACATTAATAAAAGAAATGATAAGAATCATATGATCCTCTCAATGGATTCAGAACAAGCATTAGACAAAGTACAGCATCCATTCTTAATAAAAATTCTCAACAAAATAGGGATGGAGGGAATACAGCTCATCATCATAAAGGCCATATACAAAAGACATACAGCTAATATTATCCTTAATGGGGAAAACCTGAGAGCTTTTTCTCTATGATCAGGAACAAAATAGGTATGTCTACTTTCACCATTGTTATTTAACATAGTACTAAAAGTCTTAGCCACAGCAATCAGAAAATGAAAAGAAATAAAAGTTTTCCAAATCACCAAGGAAGAACTCAAACGTTCACAATTCACAGATGACACCTCACTAAAAAAATTTCTCCAAGTGATACATGAATTCAGCAAAGTCACAGGATACAAAATCATTGTACAGATATCTGTGGCATTTTTATACACCAATAACAAAGCAGCAGAAAGAGCAACAAAGCAATCCATCTCATTTACAATTGTACCCAAAACCATAAGATACTTACGAGTAAACCTAATGAAAAAGGTAAAAGATCTGTTCTCTGAGAACTATGGAACACTTAGGAAAGAAATTGAATATGAGACAAAGAAATGGAAAAACATCCCATGTTCATGGATTGGAAGAACAAATATTGTTAAAATGTCCACACTACCCAAAAAAATCTACACATTTAATGCAATCCCTATCAAAATACCAACATCACTTTTCCACAGAGCTAGAATAAATGAATCTAAAATTTATATAGAGCCACAAAAGATTGTAAATAGTCAAAGCAATCTTGAAAAGCAAAGCAAAGCTGGAGGCACCACAATTCCAGACTTCAAACTATATTTGAAACCTGTAGTCATTAAGACTGTATGGTACTGGTCAAAAACAGACATATAGGTCAATAAAACAGAATAGAGAACCCATAAATGGGCCCACAAATATAGAGTCAACTAATCTTCAAAAAAGCAGATAAGAATATTCGATGGAAGGGGCGCCTGGGTGGCGCAGTCGGTTAAGCGTCCGACTTCAGCCAGGTCACGATCTCGCGGTCCGTGAGTTCGAGCCCCGCGTCAGGCTCTGGGCTGATGGCTCAGAGCCTGGAGCCTGTTTCCGATTCTGTGTCTCCCTCTCTCTCTGCCCCTCCCCCGTTTATGCTCTCTCTCTGTCCCAAAAATAAATAAACGTTGAAAAAAAAATTAAAAAAAAAAAAAAGAAAGAATATTCGATGGAAAAAAGACAGTCTCTTCAGCAAATGCTGTTGGGAAAACTGGAAAGCAGCCTCCAGAGGAATGAAACTGGAACACTTTCTTCCACCATGCACAAAAATATAATCAAAATGGATAAAACACATAAATGTGAAACAGGAAACCATCCAATTCCTAGATAAGAACATAGGCAGCAACCTCTTTGACCTTGGCTGCAGCAATTTCTTACTAGACATGTTTCTGGAGCAAGGGAGACAAAAGCAAAAATGAACTACTGGGACTTCACCAAGATAAAAAGCTTCTACACAGTGAAGGAAACAATCAACAAAACTAAAAGCAAACAACGGAATGGGAGAAGATATTTGCAAATGACATATCTGATAAAGGGTTAGTATACAAATCTATAAAGAACTTATCACACTCAACACTGAAAAAACAAATATTCCAATTAAGAAATGGTCAGAAAACATGATTAGACACTTTTCCAAAGAAGACATCCAGAAGGCTAAGAGACACATGAAAAGATGCTCAATATCACTCATCATCAGGGTAATACAAGTCAAAACCACAATGAGATCCCACCTCACACTTGTCAGAATGGCTAAAATTAATGACACAAGAAACAACAAGTGTTGGAGAGGATGCAAAGAAAGGGGTACTGCTTCAAGTTGTTAGAGCACTGTATTTACCCTGGAACCACAAGGACAGTTAAACCTCCCATTCGAGTATTTCTTGATTATCAGAAAAATTAACAGTTAATTGAAGATTTAACTAATTTAATTACTGTCCAGTCTGGATGTTTTTCAAGGATTTGGGGGATGATACCAGTTAGGGATCATAAACTTGTTGCCCTTTAGGCAATAAATCTCATTGCGAGAAGTAAAATATTTTAAAGGGAATTATGAAGTTTTGCTAATTAGCATCATCATTACCTTTATAAGTCAATTTTGTGTAAAATACATGCTTTGAAAGAAATAATTTAGATGTCAAGTTTTACAAAAAATATACGCCTGGTTTAAAATAGGTGTTCAGGTTTCTTTAACACAGTACTGCTCAGACCTTTTAACGTGTATTGTTAATCTGATGCTCAGGATATATCTTACATTATCTCCTGGAATTATGTGATCTCATATCCTTTCTTTTTTGTTTCCCATGGACATTTTTCAGCATTAGTGTCCAGAGAAATGCCTTTGGCATTGGGAATTTCTCATAGGATTTTCTCTAATGATATGCAGTTGAGAATAAAGAAAATAGAACAAAAATCCTATTCTATTTATCGTAATGGTAAGGCAAATAGCTCTTGTGTATTGAACTGACACTAAACGTCTGCTGAATTAAAGAAGCATAGTCTGCATATCTTCCGAAAGAGTCTAAATAACCAACATGTCTTTAGCTCGCTTAAGTTTTTTTTTTTCATTATAGAATGACAATAGAGGAAGCACATTACATTGGTTTGACAAAGCCAAATCATACATATAGTCTGTGCATTATTATATATCACAGGAAAGCTGGACATTTAACCAGACATCCTTTTTATATATCCAGAAAAACAATTTGGTTATTTTCTTGAGCAAATCTGCCCCAATTTTTCTCTTAGTAAATGTGATATTTTTCTATAAACTGAATCCTTGCTCTAAGATGCAAGGGCATTTTGGTTGAGAGAGAAAACGGGCAAAACACTGTTTATGTCACTGCTCCTTTCTGAACCAGATCAACAAGAATAAAGATTTGATATACCACATAACTGCTAAGACTTGATCACACCTACTTTTCTCATCTGTCAAAAAGTCAACCCGAAGAATGAAGAAAAAGATATAAATTAAACAAAATTTCTAAAACAATCATAGAGTCCAACCACAGAAATATAGCCCTACTGGACATTTATTTTTTTTTTTCTTAGAATTGTACAAGGTCCAAATAGGAAACAGATGGCACACTCAAATTTGGATGATTTAAGAAATGTTTAATAAAGGGACTATTCACAAAGTGAAGGTGTGTGTAGGGGACCCACAAGGGATAATGCACTCAGACTACTAAATGGAGTGGCATACGCCACCCCCCCCCCAAAGCCAGAGGGACAGGGACAGGATTATTGAAATAAAGAAGGAAATAAGGCTACTTTGAAAGACATATTTGGTCAGAGGATGCAGCCCAAGCTGATACCACATGGATGTGGCTAGAAGAACAAAGGCTAGTCTTATTTATTCCTTCTTCTGATCTCATGTAGAAGCTTCTCTTGGAATACCCAATAGGAAGTGGGGGACAAAGGAGACTGTTGATATTGCCCATTCACCTAGAGTCAAGAGCCAGTTGGGAAAGGGGTAAAACTAAAGAGACCAGTGGAAAATAACTCGTAATGACTGGTCAATCTTCAAGAATTCATCATATGTTCAATTACAGGAGTCAAGAAAAATTACTTTGAATGTTATCATTCTGTAAGCACCTTAGGTTTAGATTTAGGTATGCTACTTTCTTTTCTCCATTTTTACTTTTTCTTTTATGTTCCCCACTCTCCCATTCCATCATGGATCCTTGTGCTGTGTTGTGACTTCAAATGCTTGTATGACTCACTACCAGTGCTCTGATTTTTTTTTCCCTCTATTATCTGGCTTGGGATGAAATAATCAGCTATGAAGTTAGAAAATTAGATTTCAGACTGCCTTAATGTAAGCCTCATCACCATATTTAACTAGGTTAAATTAGGACTATGAGTTAATGAAGGTACCATAATCTGAAAATTTCTGACTTCTAATAATTTTCTTATTCTTTTAACTTCAAATCCTTTCGTGAATATTTTAGGCAAGTTAGTTTATATATATATATACACACACACACACTTATATATATACACATATATACATATATATACTTATATATATACTTATATATACTTACATATATACGTATATATACTTATATATATAAACTTATATACTTATATATACGTATATATATATAATACCTTTAAAACATTCGCTTGCTATGTATACATATTCAGAATGTGCAATTTAGTTACATTTAAGAATATGTAACATGTTAACACCTTTCAAATTACTGAATTAATTTATTTTGAGATTTCGTTGACTACTCATTTCATATGGCATTAAAGTCTTCCTATTGTTTTATTAAACTATTATCACATGAATTCCCCAGGTTACACTGCCCAGGCCAACTGTTGGCTGAAAAAAAAAATGCCTTAGCCTTATTCTCTCTCAATTTCTACCACTCTGCAACAGGAATGAGGATCCCATCTCTATTTATACCATACTGCATATAAGTGACGACCAGGTACTACTTAACTACTAATGGTGAGTTTATCCATTGGTTTGGGCATTATATTCAATATTGAAAGTAACGCAAAGATTCAGTGACCTTGTTTACATGGACAATGTATAGGGTGATCTTAATTCCAGGATCATCCCCAAACTGTTTCTGGTTTATTCACGAAAATGCCCATTTACACCGTTCTCCCAGTTTAATAGTGATGCATACCCTCTCACAAGTATCCAGGTTTGGATAATAAGTGATATAATAACCATAGTTCCAAAATATTATTTCTTATAGACATTAGTTCATATTATATAAGAAGTAATTGTTGATGGTCATAAACATCCAAGGAATGCTAGGTTAAAGAAATTTGAATAATGTAATTCATTTATTTTTTTTTTATTTTCTAAATTATTCTCTGAAAATTTACTATGATAATATATGTCATGATTTTTTTTTCCAAAGCTTAATTTGGTATGACATATTAGCGAATCTTATTTTGACACATTGGTTTTTCACGTAGTATTTCTGGACTGATACATAATACTCTAGTGGCAATTGTGAAAGTATACTATCTGCCCTGTTCACAAACGTGTTCCTAACCCTTCTGCTTTCTAGTTGCTTTGCTGTGTTTTGGTTAGTACATCATTTCTTTTCTGCCGGTCCCTATTACATGTAGCTAGGATGACCACATAATTTATAAATTAAACAGGAAAACTTTTGAGATAAAAGGGAACTCAAAGACATCAAGCTCAACCCAGGATTGCCATGCTAAACCATGATACATGGTCAGCCTAACAATGGAGCACAGTTAGAAGTCTACTATTCTCATACACGAGAGAAGAAAAAGTGCCTTAAATAAAATAACATATGTTTTATAATTGGCCTCTTCCAAATTGATTTATCTTTATCTGAGTTGTTTACCTTTGACAGATTCCCTTTAGGTGTTATTCCACTGCAGCTAAAAATAGTGAGGAATGTGTATTTCAATGTACAAGATATGCTCATGACTACATTGCTTCATTTAAAAACTCTTATTTAGAAAAACTCTAGGGGCACCTGGATGGCTCAGTCAGTTAAGCATCAGACTCTTGGTTTCAGCTTAAGCCATGATCTCACGGTTCATGAGCTCAAGCCTCATGTCAGGTTCTGTGCTCACAGTGCAGAGCCTGCTTGGGATTCTTTCTCTCCTCTCTCCTTCTGTCTCTGCTCTCCACCCCCCACCTCTCAAAATAAATTAATTTAAAAAAAAAAAGCTCTATACAGTTTACTCTGGTAAGGATACAATTTATTTTTAACCCAAGGCTGATTAATATTCCAAGAGGTGAACAAAAAAATCAATGTCATAGATAAGAACAAATCCTTACTTAAATATATTTTTCTATTTTGTGGATATCACTGCCAACATTTATTAACAAATCTAAAATGAGATAAATGTGTTAGGCATTTTCAGAGAGGATTATAAAAACTTATCCTATCCTAAACTATCACAGTGGATTAAATAAGAATACTCGAAATTTAGGAGAATGTAAAGTTACACTCACCTTAATGCCAGAAGGCTGGCCAAAATTAATAGCAGTATGTTATGTGATGGGAATGATGTTTACTTAACACAGTATCTTTAGGGATATTCTAGCCTGAAAAACTGGTCTATTTCTTAGGAATTTATCATTTTACTTTCTTAAAAAAATAATGCTCTTGATGTATTAAATAGAACAAAAAATACAAAATTAACTGCCATGTGTTAACCACCCAATTTTTAAAACTTTGCTCTGAGTTCTTGAACACAGTTCTACCTAGTCAGGCCACTCATGGGAAATCTCATATTATTGCCAAATAGAGGTTTAATTCCAAGTTCATTGGTTAAGAATAAAAAACGATATGATCATCAGATGAATGTGGCTGGCATATAAAAAAATAAGTCAAAAAAAGAGTGCACAAATGGAATATGCAGAAACTCTGAAATGCTTCAGGTGCACAAATCTCTTTAAAGTTTACTAAGGTTGGAATAGATTGCTTTTGAATGTGGCACTTTTTTCCTTAACAAGTCCCCACTGATTGAAACACAATTAACAGTGAATCAAACTTTTAGGACTTTAAGTCAAACCGTCAATTTGTTCAAATGCTATATGTACACTTACTAAAGCAATACCAAATCTGTTGCTGCACTAACTACTGCTTTATTGAATGTCAACTTGAGAGTATTGGCAATCTGTAGGAAAGAACTACTAAGCCAGGGCTCATGATAGATTAACTGCATATTTGCTTCTAAGAATAGAGTTTAATACCTGTAGAAAATAAAAAAATATGTGAATCACTAGCATATAATTTTACAGCCTTCAATACAGTTAAATATGTTATAACTTTCCTCCATTTTAATTGCTAAGGAACAATTCTTTAAACATATTTTCTTTTTTAATCCTGTGGCAATACCTATTTGCAGCTAGAGCTATGGAAGTAAATTCCAGGTTATAGGCATGGACCAACAAACAATATAAAGCTACAGTATATGGGTAAATATCTTTAAGTAAGAGACTTAATTGTATATACATATATGTGTTATGAGATTTATATTTCATATGCAAATATCTATTTGCATTAGAGTGTAAATGAAAGATTCCACAAATATTAACTCTATTGGAAAGAGAGAGAGAGGGAGAGGGAACCTATAAGAACTCAGTTTGGTTTCTTGATGCTAACACCCATAATTGTGAACCTACAACTTCTTACATGCATTGCTTCCACAACAGATTTGGATTCTGCAAAACTAGTATCCTTCACCCCCTATATAGTTTAAAGAATAGGGCCATGTTTGTATTGGCTTGACAGTTTTTATTTTTCTTCCTAACTGGTAAATAAAAAGAAAAATAATTGTCTTCCCTTCACACATGGTTAACAATGTTACCTACCAGAGAGAATGATGCCAAATGTAATTGTGAAAATAGAACAATTTTAAAGGATGTGATGATTAAGTAAGCTAATGACTCTTTGAATTCTCCAATCATTTGCATTGCATGTGTGCTGGGTTATATGGATGGATGGAGAGCTGCTCTGGATGTTTCTTACCAGCAAAATGGGATGCTTCCATTTGACAAGTTTAAGAAACCCTTCAATGGACATGAGCCTTAAAAAACTACAAAATGAAAAAAGAGCAAACACTCAAAAACCTTTGGAAAAGTCTCTGAAATATTTGCTTGGTTACGCACAAAAAATGAGCCTTAAAAAACTACAAAATGAAAAAAGAGCAAACACTCAAAAACCTTTGGAAAAGTCTCTGAAATATTTGCTTGGTTACGCACAAAAAATGAAGACTTATTGGGGGGGAAAAAGGCAAGAAAATTCACAGCAATGTAATATATGGTTTTGAAAATTTTTTGATATTTATTTATTTTTGAGACAGAGAGAGACAGAGCATGAGCAGGGGAGGGGCAGAGAGAGAGGGAGACACAGAATCTGAAGCAGGCTCCAGGCTCTGAGCTGTCAGCACAGAGCCCGACGTGGGGCTCGAACTCACCAACTGTGAGATCATGACCTGAGCTGAAGTCGGACACTTAACCAACGGAGCCACCCAGGCGCCCCTGTAATATATTGTTTGATGAAAATTTGAAAATTATATGAATTCAATAACTACCAAATGATATCTCTGTCTAGCTTTCATCCATAGAAATTAACCACTAGCTATTTTGAGTGTTGATCAATTTACCACTTGTTTCTATGATGAAATTTTACTAGCTGGTTATTATCCCCTGCAAATAACACATAATCACCTTACTTAGCCTGTAACCTATTATGAGACAATCAATTTATATTGACTTTAGTTTATTGTAATGAAATTATAAGTTTTATTTAAAAAAATATTTATACATTTCTCAAAAATGTTAATCACATTTTAAGAGTTTTAACACAGGGCACCTGGGTGGCTCAGTCAGTGAGCGTCCAACTCTTGTCTTGATTTTGGCTCAGGTCATGATCTCGTGGGTCATGGGTTCGAGCCCCATGTTGGGCTCTGCGTTGACAGTGTGGAGTCTGCTTGAGATTGTCTCTCCTCTTTCTCCCTCACTTGCACTCTGTCTCAATAAATAAACACTAAAAAAAATATTTAAAGAGCTTTAACATATTGTTATATTGGCCTTTAAAAAGACCATGCCAATTTATACCGATAGTGTGTATATTAGAGTGCTCACATTTTATATCTTTATAAATTTCAGGTACTTATTTAATATGAAATTTCTCATTAGATAGGCAAAAATAGAATCCTATTTAAATTTATATCACTATTTTTTTTTTTAATTTTTTTTTTCAACGTTTATTTATTTTTGGGACAGAGAGAGACAGAGCATGAACGGGGGAGGGGCAGAGAGAGAGGGAGACACAGAATCGGAAACAGGCTCCAGGCTCTGAGCCATCAGCCCAGAGCCCGACGCGGGGCTCGAACTCATCGACTGCGAGATCGTGACCTGGCTGAAGTCGGACGCTTAACCGACTGCGCCACCCAGGCGCCCCTATATCACTATTTTTATAATGAATATCTGTATCTTATTCCATTACAGTTATTCAATTACAGTTCAATTCTTGAAATGATCTGCCTATATCCTGCTACACTATTTCATTTAGATTTCTTCTTATATAAGATTTGTGCATACAGTAATGTAAGTAATAACTCTTTTGCATGTATATTGAAATTATCTTTTCCCAATTTGTCTTTTACATTTTCCCTTGTATTTATTATTTCGGTAATCTATATTATGTTTATACTTTTTAGCTGTTTACTGTGAAATGCATCATGTACATATATACATATATATGTCACATTTCATATTGGTAATGCCAAAAACTAAATCTTTGCACTCAGCTAGAGAAATAGAGTATTATTTATAGCTTTGAAACTCCGTGTATACACTCCAGTTTATATCCTTGCCCATCCCTCACAGGTATAAACACTATCCTGAATCACTGACCACCAGAAGTCAATTATAAAGTTGTAATACATGAATCATATAACAATTATGTCTGTACAGATTGTCTACATGACATATGAATGTGTTCCTAAATTATTTAATTCCTGTATTTAAAATATACTCTAACAGGAACTAGGACAGGTTACATAATCTATAGGGCCCACTGAAAATGAAAATGGTGGGTCCTTATTCAAAATTTTTCTAAGAATTCTAAGATGATAGCAGCAAAGCCTTAAATCAAGAGTGCGGCCTTGTGTATCAGCACAGGTCACACCTATGCAGATGGCCCTGTGTGAAGGGATACTATACCTTTCCTACCTGAAACTTGATATTTTTTGCGTCTTTATGTTTTATGGCTCAACCAGTGAAACTTTAAGAAACTCATCAATGACTTCAAGCAGTCATTTTCACTAATACATAAGATTTTAAGAGAACACCAAAGATTTTTTTAACCCATTAAAATCTTAATGGAAATGTGGACTACTTCTTAGTTTTGGGCTTGCCTCTCTACAGGTTTCCATTTACATGTGCATAGGTTTCTCCAGTGTTCATAATTAGAAATAGTCCAATCCCTAACATTTGAAGAGCCTGGAGCAAGAGTAAAAATAGAAGACAGATGATGGTACGTTTTAAATATTTTCAAGTTACAAAAAAAAGATAATAAACTGTTAAATAAAATATTTTCAGTTTTTCTACCTTGAAAATAGTTGTTTAATATCACAGAATGATTATTTGTTCATACATAACTCTTGCGAAATCCCACACTACATCTTAAGGACTTCTGGAACCACACATTGTAGCAAGATGAGAATAGGATGGTTGCCCAAAAGTACTGGGCATGTACTGTATTACTGCCATCTAAGCAAGATCAAGGGGCGCCTTGAGCGCCGACTTCAGTTCAGGCCACGATCTTGCAGTTCTTGGGTTTGAACCCTGCATGGGGCTCTGTGCTGACAGCTCAGAGCCTGGAGCCTGCTCTGGATCCTGTGTCTCCCTCTCTCTCTCTGCCCCTCCCCTACCCATACTCTGTCTCTGTCTCCCAAAAATAAACAAACATTAAAAAAAAATGATCTGCCAAGTCTTTTATTTAACATAATCACATCTGCTGGTTAAATCCTCCCTACACTCAGAAGCAATGTCTGAATCTCATGGCAGCTAGCAGCACAGTCCATAAACCACGCAGCTTTTATTTTGAAGCATAGGACAAGAGATGAGGAGAAACTTTAACTTAAAGCTTCAAAGTGAGAGTCATGATCTCATATTTGCCTGGGTGTTTGGCTACTGAGCTAACAATGTGATTTATTATGGGGGTTTAGACCATGTGTTAATATTTCTGATCTCTGGAGAAACTTGAGACTACAAAGTATTGTCCTGACTTCCAGGAGGGGCTGAAGACTAAAGGTCAGCCACAAGGGAAATGTGATTGAAGCCCAATAACCTCTGGATACCAAAGGCTCAAGCGAGCTTCCCTAGCTGGCAACACTATACATTTTGTCACATTGTGGCCAAGAGGAGTTACCACTGTGCATGATCAATGGGGAATAGACAACTGGAAATGCCAGTATTTAGATCCCTCCTGAAACCTACCTTTTGTGTCTCTTCTTTTGGTTGATTTAATATGTATCTTCTTCCTATAAAAAAAAAAAAAAAACTGCAACTAGGAGTGTAGCTGAGTACTACTTACCAATTATTAATCCTGAGGGTAGTTTCAGGAACACCAAACTTTAAAATTGATGTCAGAAGTGATGGACATCTTATGTGGAGACTCTGTCCCCTAATTTTGTTTTGGCTAACCTCTTTGTAATAGCTTCTATGACATTCTCCAAAAAGTCATGACTCATATTCAGGTTTTATTTGCCACTAGAAATCCTTAGTTGGATATAGTCCTGTATTGAGTGTATTTAATAAATAAGCCATCTTCCTCCTAAAAACTATCATTGCAAAATATATGTGTGTGTGTATGTATATATATGTGTATATATATATATATATACATACATACACACACATATACATAATATATGTATATATACACATATACATATGTATATATACACATATACATAATATATGTATATATACACACATATACATATTATACACATATATATGTGTATATATATAATATATGTGTATATGTATACATATATATGTGTATATATAATATGTATATATTGTATATGTATATGTATTGTATATGTATAATATGTATATATATACACATATAATATGTGTATATATAATATGTGCATGTGTGTGTGTGTATATATATAAATATATATATTTATATATTATATTTACATATATATATTTATATATATATAAAACTGCTATTTTACCCATAATTTCAATTGACAAGGAGGTCACCTGTTTTTTTTGTTTTTGTTTTTTTCTCTTCTTGGAGGTGTCTCCCAAGTCAAGGAAGTAAACATATCAGTATAGAAATAAATAACTGTAGTTTGGCTGCTTTAACACATTTCTTCCACTCGGTATTGAGAATTTAAAGGTATCTGCTATAGCCCTAAATTCTTGGCATCAGTAGTCAAGACAGCAACTACTGTTGGTTCACAAAATCAAACAAATAACAAAATATATTTTGAATCTTATATATCAGACAATATATGGGAGTGGATGAACTATTCGTTTCCACAATGTTTTTGCTTTCTATCCATTATGTTAATCTCTTCAAAGCACAAGGAATCAATATTCCTTTCATTCACAAATGACCATTCTGCTGAATTGCAGTACTTGTCAGCCTTAGCAATTTCCATATTATAAATTCTATAACTGATAATATTTATAAATTGTACTGTAATAAAAAATCATTACGCAAAATAAAACAAAAAAGGTCAAAACTTAATGTTGCTAATTACTATTTTTAGTCTTGTTAAGATGAAGAATTATATCATTTTAGCTTTCACAAAATGTTTCTCATCAATAGATGTCTACTGCCTTAGGTTAACCTGTATTCTAAGAAGTATCTAATATTTTAATCATTTGTCTTCTTCTGTTTGCAAGTCAATAATAATTAAGTACAAATTAGTCATCTGGTGACTCAAACATTTGAGATTATCTAAAATAGATCAGAATCATAAGGAGAAAAATATTGTGTAGCAATATGAAACATTAAATTTCAAAATATGAACACTACTGAGGCTTTGATGAAAATCTTGTCTTTCCTCCCCATGGTATATGATCTTTGGGTGGGATTATTGCAAATATGACCTGAATTGTAGTCCTTACAGGTCATGAGATGAGCATCTCTGTCCTGAAAGGTCTTAGAGAGAACTGAGAGCAGGAATGAGTCCTTAGCACTTCTTGGCTCTGGACACATTATCCCCAGCCCAGAAACTAAAGAAGATGAATCAAACTTAAAATTACAACATTAAGTAAATAAAACATGGGTTTAAGAAAAAAGAAAGAAGGCAAGCATTATACTTCTGTCACCAGTGCCCTCTTGGAAGAACATATACAACACAGGAAGAAAAATATACAGTAATTAAAAACTCTTACACTCACTTAAAATATCAATCATTTGTCGGGGTTAAAAAAAGAAAAGAGAATATTTGAGAACTCAGAAATGCTAAAAGTTATTTCTATTAAAAAAAACAAATTCAATTAGAATAATACAATAACCATTAATGATTCTGATGTTAACTATGTGTTAAGCACATAAATGTGTTTCTTTTTTCCCCCTGCTAACTTATTTAATTCCAATAATACTTTCAGTTAAATACTAAAAATTCCCTTATTTTTTAAATGAGTAAAATTTCTGGCAGGGTTACCTCCAGCTATTGGGCTCATGCTGTTCCTTAAAAAATAAAATGCTTGGAGTCCCTGGATGACTCAGTCTGTTCAGCATCTGACTTGGCTCAGGTCATGATCTCATGGTTCTCATGGGCTCAAGCCCCCCATCAGGCTCTGCACTGATGGAGGAGAGTCTTCTTGAGATTGTCTCTCTCCCCATCTCTCTCCCTCTCTCTTTGCCCCTTCCACGTGTACACGCTCTGAAAATAAACTTTGAAGCATTTTTTTTAAATGCTCATGGATTGGAAGAATTGATATCGTTAATATGTCCGTACTACCTAAAGCAATGTATAGATTCAATAGCAATCCCTATTAAATACCAGTATTATTTTTTCACAGAACTAGAAGCAAATAATTCTAAAGGTCATATGGAATCATGAAAGACCCTGAATAGCCAAAGCAATCTTGAGTAACAACAACAAAAGCTGGAGGTATCATTATTCCAGAATTCAAGATATACTACAAAGCTATAGTAATCAAAACAGTATGGTACTAGCACAAAACAGATACATAGACCAGTGGAATAGGATAAATCCACACTTATATGGTCAATTCTTCTAGGACAAATGAGGAAAAAAATACACAATGGGGTGTGCAGTTTTCATTGGAGAATATATGATGAAGAATATTCAGTAAATGGTATTGTGAAACTAGACAGCTACATGCAAAAAATAAAAATAAAAAAATGAAACTAGATCCTTTCTTATACCATACACAAAAATAAACTCAAAACAGACTTGAGATCTAAACGTGGGACCTGAAACCATAAAACTCCTACAAGAAAACATAGGGAGTAATCCCTTAAGCATCCGTCATAGCAACATTTTCCATATATGTCTCCTAAGGCAAAGGAAAAATAAACTGTTGCGAGTATACCAAAATAAAAATGTTTTGCACAGTGAAGGAAACCATCAACAAAATGAAAAGACAACCTACCGAATGGGAGAAGATATTTGTAAATTATTATGTATCTGATAAAGGGTTAATATAGCAAATACATAAAAACTTCCACAACTTAACATCAAACAGATATTCTGATTAAAAATGGGAAAATCTGAATAGACATTTTTCCAAAGAAGACACACAGATAGCCAACAGATACATGAAAAGATGCTCAACATAACTAATAATCAGCGAAATCCAAGTCAAAACTTCAATGAGAGATCATCTCACACATGTCAGGATGGCTAAAATCAAAAACACGAGAAATAATGAGTGTTGGCAAGGACCTGTAGAAAAGGGGAGCTTTATGCACTGTTGTTGGGAATGACTGGTGCAGCCACTGTGGAAAACAGTATGGTGTTTTCTTAAAAAATTAAAACCAGTAATAACCTATGACCCAGTAATTCTACTGAGTATTTACCCAAGTAAAGCAAAAACACTAATTCAAAAACTTATGTATCCCTATGTTTCTTGCAGCATTGTTTAAAATTGCAAAGACATGGAAGCAAATAGGGACCCATAGTAGATGAATGGATAAAGACGTGGTAAATATATACAACGGAGTATTACCAAGTTATAAAAAAAGAATGAGATCTTGCCATTTGGGACAACACAATGGATCTAAAGGGAACTGAAATATGTGAACTGAAATAAGTCAGAGGGAGACAAATATCATATGATTTCATTTATATGTGGAATCTAAAATAATAAAAAGAAAAAGAAATAAAAAGAAAACAAATGAACAAGCAAACAGAACAAGCAAACTCTATAAATACAGAGAACTGATGGTTGCCAGAAGGGAGAGCGTTGGGTAGATGAGCGAAATAGGTGAAAGGGATTAAGAAGTATAAAGTTCTAATTACAAAACAAAGTCACAAAGATGAAAATTGGGGAATTTTCATAAAATTAGCATAGGATGAAAATTAGCAGAGGGAACATAGTCAATAATACTGCAATAACATTTTATGGTAATAGATGGTAACTGTACTTATCATGGTAAGCGTAGTATAATGTATGGAATTGTTGAATCACTATGTTGTACACCTGAAACTAACATTGTATATCAACTATACTTCATAAAAAAATACAGTAGATAATTTTTAGCAAGTACATCAACATAGGTAATATAAAGGAGCACAGGAAGGAGATTTTCATGAACTATGGGTACCACTATAGTACATTCAAGCAAGCAAATAAACATAACAAATTATTTTATTGGATGATAATATGTAAACATAGGATTAAAATGCTGAAATGTAAATTTTATGTATGGGGAAATCCAAAAATAGTATGAAATTAAAACACAAACACTTGGGGCTCCTGGGTTGCTCAGTCGGTTAAGCATCTGACTCTCTGTTTCATCCACAGTTTCATGGGTTCAAGCACTACATGGGGCTCTGCACTGGCAATGTAGATCCTGCTTGGGATTCTCTCTCTGCCTCTCCCCCACTTGCAGTGTCACTGTCTCTCTCAAAATAAATTTAAGAAAAAGCATTAAAATACATAAATTATTAAAAAAAAACTTCAGGTATTGGAAGGGAAGAAGTCATAGAATTCAAAAAAGAAAACCTTTCTAATGCCGTGCATTGCTATCAAAGTATAAAACCTGGCAAATATAATCTCTTTGTAGAAGAAATTATTTTTTTAATAGTTATATATTAAAAATATTTTTTGTTGTCTTGGGGTGCCTCGGTAGCTCATTCAGTTGAATGTCAGACTTTGGCTCAGGTCATGAATTCCTGGTCTGTATGTTTGAGCCTCACTTCAGGCTTTCAACTGACAGCAAGCAGCCTACTTTGGATTCTCGGTCTCCCTCTCTCTCTGCCCCTCCCTGACTCATGTCCTCACTCTCAAAATATACATTACAAATATTTTTTTTTGTTTTATTAGGGATCAAAATGAAATCATGAATGAATTCAGAGTTAAAATGTTCAATTTTATAACGAATTAAAGAGGTAAGGATAATGTAACAATGTTTCTATTTCTTCTATTAACACTTATAAACTTTCTACCCAACTCTATAGCAGGAATTATAAAAAGAGAAAAAAGGTGAATGTCTGTTCATTTTTATATATGTTCATTGTCTATTAGTCAGGAAAATGAAAATTAAAACTTTGATGAGTTAATACTTTATATCCAATGGATAGGAAAAAATGTAAGTCTAAAAATAGTGTCAGCAAGAAATTATTAATTACTGGTAGGAATGTAAATAATATAAATATTGATCACCAGTTTGTTACACGACTTTGTTTTCTTGTAAGTTTACACATTCCAATATTGTTACGGGTTGAATGTGTCCAGAATCCATATGTTAAAATCCTATCCCCAGTTACCTCAGAATGTGATCTTACTTGGAGATATGGTCTTTGCAGAGGTAATCAAGGAGACAAAATGAGGTCATTATGGTGTGTCCTAATCTACACCATAATGGTATCCTTATAAGAAGGAAAATTTGGATACAGACACAGATAGAAAGAACACAACGTAAAGAGACCTAGGGAAGGGGTAGCCATTTACAAGCCAAGGAGACAGACCTAGAACATATGGTTTCCTCACAACCCTCAGGAGGGACCAAAGCTACCCACACCTCATATTGGTCTAATATGAAAGACAGTAACATATACTGTTTAAGTTACCTAGTTTGTGGTATGGCAACCCTAGAAAATTAACACACAATTTCTCCCTAGGTATATTATGCAAAAGCAAAATTTGGTACATGGAGTTTCTTGAGCCAAATAGATGCTCCTTCACCTACCATTGCCTAGGCTCATCTTCAGTGACAGAATTGAGTAGTAGTGACATACCATATAGCTGGCAAATCTGAGAATATTTACTCTCTTGACCTTTACAGAAAAGCTTGACAACAGAAGCATGGGTAATATTTCAGTCCACTAGAAAAGACAAAAAAAAAAAAAAAAAAAAAAGAACTCAAATGTTCATTAACAATAGAATGGATGGGTAAGTTATGGTTTATAGCCATTGCCATACTCACAAATGATTAACAATTATCTCTATATTCAAGAAAATATGTGTACAGAACTTTATTATGGATTTTACTGTTATAAGAGTATACACATATATAAAATTTGCAATTAATAAACTAGGATACATTTTATTATAATCATAGAGCAAACTGAGTCTCACAAAATGCTTTCTTTCATCTTTACCATACATTATTTTTTTAAATCTCTTTCAAATTTTGGTGCAATCCATGAAAAAATAATTCCCACATAAATATTGGTTGGTGTTTTCATTTACACTAACAAGTCAGGTGAAACAACAGTACTATATTAGAACTTCACTTATTCAAGACATTCCACACTCATGGGTTAAAAGAAAAAAAAATGTTAAAATGTCTATACTATCCAAAGTAATCTACAGATTTAATGCAGTCTCTTTCAAGATACCAATAGTATTTTTCACAGAACTAAAACAATCCTAAAATTTGTATGGAACCACAAAAGATCCTGAATAGCCAAAGCAATCTTGAAAAGGAAAACAAAAGCAAGCTTCATGATTCCAGACTTCAAGTTATGTTACAAAGCTGTAGTAATCAAAAAGTATGGTACTGGCACAAAAATAGACCCTAGATCAATGGGACAGAGTAGAAAAAAAAAAAACAGAAATAAACCCATAATTATATGGTCAATTAATCTGACAAAGAAGGAATGGGTACCCAATGGGGAAAAGATTGTCCCCAACAAGTAGTGTTGGAAAAACTGGACAGCTACATGAAAAAGAAGAAAAAAAAAAAAAAACAAAAAACAAAAAACAGGACCACTTTCTTTCACCATATACAAAAATAAACTCAAAATGTATTAAAGACCTAGGCGTGAGACCTGAAACCATAAAAATTCTAGAAGAGAGCTCAAGCAGTAATTTCTCTGACATTGGCCACAGCAATGATTTTATAGATTTGTCTCCTGAGGCAAGGGAAATAAAAGCAAAGTTACATCAAAATAAAATTACATTAGGATTAGATCAAAATAAAATGTTCCTGCACAGTGAAGGAAACAAAACTAAAAGGCAATCTATTAAATAAAAGATATTTGAAAATGACATACCCAATAAAATGTTAGCATCCAAAATATATAAAGAACTTACACAACTCAACACCAAAACCCACAAATAATTCAATTTAAAAATGATAAGACTTGAACATACATTTCATTAAAGAAGACATACACATAGCCAACAGACCAATGAAAAGATGCTCAACATTGTTCAGCATCAAGGAAATGCAAATCAAAACTACAGTGAGATCTCACCTAACATTGTTTAGAATAGCTAGAATCAAAAACACAAGAAACAGTAAGCATTGGCAAGGATGTGGAGAAAAAGGAACTCTCTTGCACTCTTGGTGGCAATGCAAACTGGTGCAGTCACTATTGAAAACAGTATGGAGGTTCATTAGAAAGTTAAAAACGGAGGCACCATATGGTCCCATAATTGCACTGCTGGGTCTTTATACCCAAAATGCAAAAGTAGTAATTCAAAGGGATGCATGCATACCTGTGATTATTGCAGCGTTATTTACAATAGCCAAATTATGGAGAAAGCCCAAGTATCCATCAATAGATGAATGGACAAAGATGATGTGACATTATATATATATATATATATATATATATATATATATGTATTATATGTATTATTCAGCCATAAAGACAGACGAATATTATTCAGCCATAAAGATAAATGAAATCTTCCCATTAGCAATGACACAGATGGAGCTAGAGAGTATTACGCTAAGTGAAATAAGTCAGAAAAAGACAAATACCATGTGGGTTCACTCCTATGTGGAATTTAATAAAATAAACAAAGGGAAAAAAAGAGAGAGAGCAAGAGAGACAAACCAAAAAACCCAGACTCTTAACTATAGAGAACTGACAGTTACAAGAGGGGATGGGGGGCGGGGATGGGTGAAATAGGTGATGGAGACTAAAGAGTACACTTATGATGAGCACTGAGTAATGTATAGAATTGTCGAATCACTATATCGTACACCTAAAACTAATATAACACTGTATGTTAGCAGGAATTAAAGACTTAAAAAAAGAACTTGACGCATATATCAATGACACAAGTGATTGTCTTACTGAATTTGATAGTGTTTTCCAAATCCTGGATATGTATTTCCTCTCTTTTGCGCTACTCACAAAGTCATGCCTACTAACACAATCTAGTTTTCAATTTAATCTCTATTATTAACGTTTTATCCATCATTTCAAGTTGAAACAATCGACAGAATAATAAATCAAGCTCTGATTTGTAACATTTGCCAATTTCCTTGGTTAGGTATTGCCACCATGGCCTGTTTCAATGTACAAATGGGTTAGAGGTTTTCTTAATATCTGTGATCCTAGAGATTCCATATTCTCTCACAAGCCTGTTCAATGTGTTAACAATGTTAGCTGAATTCTTAACCATGTCTGGCTGCATCGGTCCGAGGTAAGTAAGTGCCCATGTGTATTTGTTCTTGAAGGCCTTTGTTTTTCCTTTGATTTGGGGTTAGTTGGTTCGTCATTGACCTCAGTCTCTGATGGATTCGTGAAAGCTTATAGATGTGCAGATTGCCCTGTTTGCTACCACTGCTGAGAGGGCAGGAGCAATGTTCTTTCCAGGTTATTGTATCCCTAATGGAAACTGGAAACCTGGTTAGGTTTTGTTTTGTTTTGTTTTTAATAGTTTTCCCTATTCATTGAAGTTTACTGAGGCCTCACCCCATCTCTACTCTGCTTCCGGAGGTAATTTTTTTTTTTTTCCAGTTAACACATGATACATTTAATCAAGTCTAGATATTTTAATAGAAGGAGGGGTTCGGGGTATGGGATTATTATAAATCCTCACAATTTTCTCTAAAAAGTGATTTCAAAGTAGAATATGATGTACTTATTTTTAAAATACTCAATTTCTCCTAGCCTGTGAATCATTTAGAATAAATTATTTTACATTTGAATCTGTGAACATGTCAATAATGCAATTAGAACACTGGTTGGTGCTGAGACACAGCAGGGAGGTGGGGACTACACAGATGGAAATCACATAGCCTCTGTTCTCCAGAAAATTGTATTAAATTTGATATTTATTAGTACATGTTCCTGCTAACAAGGCTCAATACAAAGAATACCATTGTTGCAACTGTGCAATAATTTGGTTTAAATATCCACATTTTAATTTATTACATAGCTACGCAATTATGTTTTTGCATTTAATATACTTAGTTTCATCTAATTACTACATTCAATTATCTTCAAGTTATGCCTGCCTCTATTGTAGAATCTCAAATGCAGACATCTGCGGGATTGTTTTCAGGCTACTTCATGCTATGATAAACATGTCAAAATGATATTGTCTTTCTTCCACACATACTTCAGACTAGTATTTATTTTCAGTTACTACTTCTGCTTTTTTTTTCTCCCACTACTGATACTATAATTAAAGTCACTTGTTTCAAAGAAAACAAAGGATTAGAACTATTGTCAAAGATGTATTTTTTGGTTGAATTTTGTATTTCCTGACTAATGATTTTATCGGTGGAAATTGTTAACAACGTCTTAAGAAAACAACGTAGCCCTCCTTGTTGTACTTGCTGGTAACTGACAGCTACAAATGTCACCTTTGAAATTTCTCCAAAGTGTTTTTTGTTGTATTTTTTTATTATTTTTTTTTAGTTATGGCAATATATCAAACCATCATTAAACATCCTGGCTGAAATACAACAACATTAGGATAATCCTAGTATTTTGTACATAGTTTTGGATGTTTCACTCAAGTTAAATAAATTAAACTTAAAATTAGTTATGTCTTGCAAAAAATCAATTTTACTTCTAATGAGTAACATATGATATAGGATAAAAGTAGTTCAGGACGTTATTGGAATATAACCAATATAGAATTTGTTAATTTTACCGTATAGAATTTGCACCTAACTTTATTTTGGTTGGTTAGAAAATGGCTTACATATTGCTTTCAGTTTAGAAGTCTTGCATGTCTCTTGGTTAATTTCTTTCTTTTATGTCTTGATGATACTATAAATGGAATTCTCAATTTCATATTCCAATTGTTAGTTGCTTATGTAAGGTCGATTCTGTTTTACTACTATTATAACCTGAGAACTTGCTAAATCCATTAGCTATAGTATTTTTTAGATTTTTTTTTTCAACGTTTATTTATTTTTGGGACAGAGAGAGACAGAGCATGAACGGGGGAGGGGCAGAGAGAGAGGGAGACACAGAATCCGAAGCAGGCTCCAGGCTCTGAGCCATCAGCCCAGAGCCTAACACGGGGCTCAAACTCACAGACCGCGAGATCGTGACCTGGCTGAAGTCGGACGCTTAACTGACTGCGCCACCCAGGCGCCCCTAAATTTCTTAAGATTATCTATGTAAATAATTATGACATCTACAAAAAGAAATAATTTATTTCCTCCCTTTCTATTCGTATACTCTTTCTTGTCTTACTTCAATAGTGAAAATACACAATACCATGCTGAATGGAAAAGGTGAAGGGCACATTCTGCATTATCCTTGACCTTAGTGAGGAAGTAGGTAATATTTTACTATTAAGTATGAAGATAGATGTAGGTTTTTGTGGATCTCTTTGTGAAATTAATAAATTTATTTCTATTCAAAGTTTTTATTAGGTTTTCTTATTGGATGGGTGAATTTTTTCAAGTGTTTTCTTTATAACTCTTGACATATCATATGGTTTCTCATCTTATTCTTTTAATATGATGAATTACATTGATTGCTTTTCTAGTGTTAAAGCAAGCTTGCATTTTTGCAACGAATCCCAGTTGGTCATGACATATTTTCCTTTTATATATTGCTGGATTCCATTTGCTATTTGTTAAGGGTGCTTGCATTTATGTTCATGATGAAAATTGATCTGTAATATTCTTTCTTATCTTTCCTTCCTTCCATTTTTAATGTACCTCTCAGGTTTTGGTATTGGGATTGTATTAACCTTCTAACATTTGTTAGGTACTGTGTGCTCCTTCGGTATTTTCTAGAAGAGCTTATATAAAATTGCTCTCCTTTATTACCTAGATGTCTGACAGAAATCACCAATAAAATCATTTCCATCTGAAGGTTTGTGAGGAAATTTTTAATAAAATTATATTATTAAATAGAGCACATTCTTTTGCTTTTATATTTCATGCTGTGATTTGTGTGCTCATTTAGGTTGAAATTACCTTATTTCTCTTACATTGCCAAAATGGTTGACATTAAAATACTTGTAATATTGCTTTATATTTATTTGTGTAAGATCTCGAGTGGTAACCTCTGCTTCATTTGTGATATGAGAAATGTTTGTTTTCTTCTTGTCTTTATCCATTTAGCTGGATTTATTAATACTTTTAATTTTTTCTAAACTATTTGTTTTGACAATTTACTGTTTTTCTTCCAATTTCATTGATTGCTACACTTTCAGTATTTGTCATTTTACTTTTTGAATTTTAAGGTAAAGTTACTTTTTTCTTTTTTAGCTTAATAAGTTGGCCTTTTAAGTCATTGATTTTAGCCTGACTCCACTTCTTTCCTAATTCAAGCATTCAAAGGTATAAATTTTCTTCTAAGCATTTCTTTCATGGGATCGTACGGGTTCTGATATCTTGTACTATCTTTCAGTTAGAAATATTTCTCAATTTCTCTTGTGAATTCTACTTTGAATCAAGGATTATTTAGATATGTTTTATCTTGAAGTGGTTTGATATATTATTCTGTAAGTACTAACTAGGTCAAAAGCTAGTAATGTTTTTTAGATGGTCTATATCTTGATAGTTTCTTATTCTATAAATTGCTATGTAGATTTTTTTAAAGTGCAAGAATATGACCAAAAAATTAAAATAAAAACACTTTTCCCCTGAACTATTTGAAAGTACGTTATTGACACCAAAAAACTTTAGTGTGTAATTGTTAAAAATAAGAATATTGTGCTTTCTAGTTACATTAAAATCATTAAGTTCAGAAATTAAAATTGATACACGGATACCATCTAATTTGTAGCCTCATTCCTGTATTTCCAATGTCAAAGTAAAAGAGAATATACACTCATGTCTTATTCAAGTGGCATAATGTTACATTTTATTTTAAAAGGAAAATAGTTCAATTCAACACTATATATTGCAGTTAATTGTTAAGGTCTTAAGCCTTCTTCAATGTGGATCTTTTTTTTTTCCTTGACTTCCATAATCTTCACATTTTAGAAGTGCTCCTATATAAAACATCACTCATTTTTTTCTTATGTTTCCTCATAATTATACATACTTATTTTTTGGCAGTAATGTTGCACAATTAAAGTTTTGTTTTTCTCACTAATGTTTGTCCAGTTACTATAATGTTAACTTTTCCACATGGTAATATTTTGTATGGTGGTCCTTCAAGAACATAGTGATACCTTGTTTCTCCCAACTCTCACCGACTAGTTTGAGCATCCATTTGTATTCATTGACTAAATTAACTTTTGCTATACTAATTGCCAAATGGTAATGTTCTAATTCAGCGTTTCTTCTGACTATGGTCATCAGTTTGAGGATGTCAGGGACTATGAAGGTACAGAGAGTGTTCTGGACTTTTAACTAACAAGTGAATCTGTCGCAGTTTCGTAAAGGCAGGCAGAAGACCTGGAACTCTGAGGTTAAAGACAAAGGAAATTACTCACGGTGAGACCATTAGGGAAACTATCAGGATCGATGCTGGGTCCTCAAAACACAACTCCCACAAGGCACTAGTAAAAAGGCCAGGCCACAGCTGCACCTACAATAGATTGTCACGTAGGAGAGGTACTTCAAGCACAGGGAACTCAATCTTTTCTAATGAGCAGCTAATCTGCCTGATATTTTCCCTGGAGGGAGAGGACATCTTTATTACACTGGACAATGAACAAACCTGCCCTTCTGCGCCAGACACTAACACTATCTCTAGCTTTCAAATCATGGTCTGGACCAGTCAGTCATTGCCTCTACTAATGAAATATTCACAAACACGGGAAACCCATGGGAAAGTCTCCCAATCCAGCATTGCTTACCACCTTCAATTCCTCGTCCGCCCTGCAATGAGAGCAGACTCTTGAAAGCAGCAAAATATCCATGTACATAGATTCATCTTTGCCTCCTTCACCACCACAGTTTCAGATAAGTTCCAGTAAATCTCTTCCTCTCAACACTCTTTGCAAAACACATATAATCTCTGGACCCGTATTCTGTGTGTCCTCACTTAATTTCAAAAACTTTGCTGAAAATCACAGAACTTCTTTTAAGATTCTGTTCTCCAGTTGGCTTTTTTCCAAGGTATAATAAATAAATGAATAAAGTCCTTGTATTATTCATCTTATTTTTAATTGATTTTATTAGAGAAAGGAGAGCAATTAATTTTTTCTCCCCATCTTAAGGGAAGTTTCTGTATTACCTTTCCTCCTTTAATAACAGGTATATACAGAGCTATTCTTTCTTTTGCTGTTCATACCACACTATCATTAGGTAACAAAGTACCAAAAACTATTGGTTGTCAACCTAAAAAAAAAAAAAAAATCCACCCGATTCCATAGGAAATCAGTTGTAGCTGTGCGGATGGTTATATGAGTAGAGGCTTCATGTATCCAACTTTTAGTCAACCCCAATTTAAATTTAAAATATTTCTTTAGCTAGTGCTTTCTTTTTTCTCCTGTTGGGGAATGAATGTAAAAGGAAAAAGATGGTTCATTCCAATCAATCTTGAACATCAACAAAATGTTTGAGGAGATAATACAAGACCCTAGATCTCTGATTGAATGCATAAAACAAAACTATTAAAAGAGAAATATACTATGTCTTACGTACCCAGAATCTCTTGAAACTTTGTTTCATCAGTTTAGCCCTAACCCTAATACTACAAGGGACCAATATTTCCCTTTAAATTACATGAACCACCAGAGCAAAAACTGAGAAGGCAGGCATATATATCTGGATGGATTTATAAAAAATACTACTTTGCTTATTCATTTGAGTATTTACTTCTCTATGTATGAGCTTCCTAGGTAGTCCTAGATCAGGAACCTGAGAGAGTTGAAAATTTTACACAAATATTTTCTGAAATTACAGTTGTGTTTAATTCAGGATTCTATTTTTAAACTTGTTATCAATTGTATCACTTTACTTTTCAGTTAACTAATGTTTAGTAATCTACCTGAACGAACAACAAGAAATCTACTTTTATCTATACCCTTTCAAAGCAAATGTAGGTATCCTTTTTGTGAATGTCACAAACCAACCTCATACTCATGTTCTGCTTGCCGAGCCTGTCTATTTGGGGGTAGATATATGTATACTTAGTTGAACAAAGGACAGTAAGTTGCACGCTTAGAAAATGACAAGAAAAAAATTCTTTGTTAATTTATTTCATAAACTTACTAGAATTTTATGAAAGACATGCCAAAGATATACTGAAGGAAATAAGCAATTTTATAACTGTATCATTATTCTACATACAAAAAAATATATTTTATGATATCTTCTTTAAAATGCCAACTAAAAGTTTTCTCATATTTTAATCTCTCTATATAGAAACTAAAATAATATGTGCAGTTATTAGTTTAAGCTAATTACAAAAATTAAGTATTAAAGAAAAAAGTTATCAACAGAACAAAGGGAAAGGGAAGCTAATACCCAAAACTACATTTTTGTACATTGCACCTTTGATATACTGTTAGAAAAAAACATAATATTCAATTCTTAATATTTTGATGCAAGTAATAATATTTAATATCAGTTTGGGGGGTTTTTAGAGATCGGAAAATATCAGAAGATTTTCCAAGAGGGGAAAATGTTGCAAACAAGAAGACACATTGCACTTACTGCTTCCTACTAATTTTCGTGAAACAAGTACTTGTTAAATGTCAAATGCTCAAGAACAATACCAATTATTAAACAATGATCACAAAATGTGTTCTTTCTGACAATTGTTTAAAATATCTATTAACGCCAGGGAATAATTTATCTAGCAACTCTTAAAAATCTTGGGTAGATATACGGATCAGCCTCATGATCTCAAGGGACTAAGATTTACCCTCTTTAAATTAAAAGAAGAGTATCTTCTGAGTAAATAAGATCAAGTGTTACAATAAACTACATTCTTTCAAGAGTATGTGAAGTTTCAGTCTTGACCAGTGCTACGTCAAGTTTCAGCCAACTTCTAATACTGTCAGAAATTATAATGAATTTACTGAACACGAAGAGTAAATGTCTATTGTTGCTGACTCCTTCTCATTTTTGCTGAATTTGTCATTTGCTCCTTTCAGTAGAGGAGTGGTTATGTAAAATATTCAGAAGAACTGATAGGTGAAACATTTTTCAAAATATAACTTCACAATCGCCTAATTATTTTCTTAGAATGACTTAAAGACCTAAAATGAGTATCAGGAGATCAATGTTAAGAACACAAATGGATAGCAACAAAGAAAAGGAAAATGACAAAAATAGTGGTAAGCTGAAAAGTCCTTTTAGATCTGTGTAACTAAGAGGGTGACAGTCTTGAAAGACTCAACTCACAATACTCTCGAATCAACAGTATATTGATATCCTATGAACTATTTCCGTATACTGAAAACTCATGCAATCTCAGTACAATCTCTGAGGCATTGTCTCACACACAGTACCCAACATGTGAGATACGTTATATATCCACAATTTGCCACTTTGCCTATAAGAACTGAGATAATGTACTTCAAGTGTCCACTACAGTAACTGGTATGTGATTATGAGGATAATAATTTCTTAAACCTATGTGGTGCTTACCATATGCTAGGCACCATCAGGGATAAAGGTTCACTTATCTAATCCAATGAGCAAAACCATACAATAGCGTTGTTATCATTGCTATATATAGATGAGGTAATTGAGAGTCACAGTATTAAGGAGCTTGCCCAAAATTACAAATCATGTAAATATTTCAGAGTAGAGCTGGGAGTTGAAGATGTTTAGCCAAAAGCCAAAGCCCACAAAATAGTCACTAATTGCTGTGTGTATTTATGAGGGTGGGAAATGGAATTTAATTCCTTCTCACATTCAGACATCTAAGAAATATACAAGCAGCTACATACTAATATAATTTAACCTCTTGCCCTTTACAATAGCTATAAAATCAAATATATAACTGAAACTTATTTCTATGGGATTTAATTTTCTTTTAATTTTTTAAATGTTTATTTTTGAGAGAGACAGAGTGCAAGCAGGGTAGGGGCAAAGAGAGAGGGAGATAGAGATACAGAATCTGAAGCAGGTTCCAGGCTCTGAGCTATCAACACAGAACCCAATGCAGAGCTTGAACCCAGGAGGCCTGAGATAAGACCTGAGCAGAAGTCAGGCACTTAACCAACTGAGCCACCCAAGTGCCCCTAATTTTTATTATTTTTTAAAATAAATAATCAAGAACAAATGCCTGAACATTTCGAATTCTGCATTTCATAGGTATTTTTCTTCCATTTTATTAATGGATTTTTATAAATATTCTTATCCCTCAGCTTCCTATTTTATAGATTGATCTTTATAGCTGCACAAGACTTAGTCAACGTTCATCATTTGCAAGGTAATTTACTTTAAAAATCCTAGTTCTTGAAATGATTTTAGATTTTATTTACCAATGTGCCAAAAGATTATAGAATACATGTTTGTATATAATTTTATTCCAGGCTAAAAATATAAGAATGTAAATATTTATGTTTCAGTGTTTACATCAAGTAAAATTACTGAAAAAATAATTGCACTCATTTTAATATAAATTTTAACTAGGGATTTTTTTCTTTCAATTTTGCACATAGAATACAATAGCTACATGTTTGTGATAACCTTAGTAACTGGTTGAA